>NW_026875775.1:0-18353 GCF_032173495.1 Musca vetustissima | reverse complement strand
GAATGATGTCTGTCAAGTTTCGAGAAAATCAGTCCAGATTTCTATATAGCTCCCACATATAGTTTCGTCCGATTTCATGTAAATGTTGCACCAAAGTCCCTATATATCTTTCGTTTTGCACAAAATTTGGCATAACTTACTGAATTGAGCCTTGAGTGATGTCTGCGTTGTTTCGTGAAAATCGGTCCAGATTTAGATATAGCTCCCTTTTATTATAGATTGATTTTAAGTAATGGACGCACCAAGAACCAATAGGAACAAAACGTTCTGAAATTAGTATAACCTATCCTGTGACAAGTTTGTTTGAAATCGATTAATCCATATATATTTTCGCCCGATTTCAAGTAAATTGGGCATCAAACTCCTCATGTTAGTCAGTTTGACATAGAATTATGTAGTTGCGTTTTCTTGAATTACAGACATAGCCCAACGGATGATCTTTTTATATTTGTTTGAAGTCGATTTACATACTTTATGGATAGATCTAGGTAGATTCACATTTAGATAAATATCACATATTTTATTTCATCCAATTTCATGCTAATAGTCCTATTTAATATACCCATAGTGGTGAAGGGTATCATATAGTCGGCCCCGTCCGACTTTACTACTTTCCTTACTGGTTTTCCACTGAGTTGCCTGTAATTCAGTAATTTGAGTTATTATTGGGTAGCAAATCTATCCACAAAAAATTATAAAGATAGATTTATGTGGGCATATCCCTCATATAATGGTACCTTCTGGAGGAAAGAATTGAGATACAAAACTAAAATATTGAGTTAGAAAATGAGTTATATCGGTCATTAATTAGATATAGCCCCTCATATTATGATAACCCCAAATATTCGCTAATTCCTACACTATGTAATCAATATTGGCCCCCTTTAGGCATAGCCTCATAAAATGTGGCACTCTAAATCGCAGTAGTTTGTGGATTTTATACACATGTTCCCCTCTACCATTTTTTATTTGGTGTACATAATAGGTTACATAATTCGGTATAGCCCACTTTTTGGTATGTTCCCTATATTTTCCTTTCAAGTACATTTCAGTATACTTATGGAAGAGGGTATCCAAAATTCGGCCTGGCCAAACTTAACGCCTTTTTCACTTGTTTCAATTTGTTTTGAATATTCTTATAATATTCGATATGATGTCAGATATTCTGTCGCTTATTAATTCATATTATCTTATTATTCTGAAAATTAATTGCGTTAATGAAATTAGAGTTTATAATCAACTTTTTTGGGTTTTTTAATTGGCATAATTCTGGTTTCGGTTACTTCAGTTAAACATACAAATAATCCATTCTTGTATTTGAAACAAAAAAGTCCAATGAAATATGTCGACTGATTATCTTCATTTATTTCAAGAAATTATTCTGCAAGCCAACAAGTTTGGTATCTTCGGCAATATTTTTAATCAGATTTTTGGAAAGAAATTTGTCTATAAATATGCATACTGTTGTTATTGTGATTTCAGTACAAGCTGTTCATATCATCGTGCAAATTGTCGGATTTATAAAATGGTTAGTGAAAGTTTTGTAATTAATATTAAACATAATTAATAATTTTAAGTGAAATTAGATTTCTATGAAAAGAAATTATGTATCGAGAAAAAAATACTTTCATTGAAGCTACGGTTTTGTGTGAATAGTGTAACAAAGTTAGAAAAAATGTCAATAAAACTATTTACTTGCCAAAGTAATTTAAATTATATAAAAATAAAATGGAAGATGTTCGGTAGCTAAGGACACGCGAATATTAAAAAATGGAAGCAACTTATTCAATTCTGGAAGTGTTACTCTGTTATTTGTAGATACCTGGCTATTACAGAAAATCCCTTTTTTTGATTACGGGCAAACGAATGACGACAATTTAAACCTTTTTTGAATTGATATAAATTTTAATACAATTTACAGAATTGCGTTTCGGAAAGTGTGATATAGCTCTCATATGTAATTTCATTCCACTTCAGTTAAATGGGTCTTTAAGTCTTTAGTTTACGATTTGATAAAATAATTACGAAAAAGACCCACCAGGACTTGACTTGCCATGTCTCAAAAATAACCTGCATGCACTTTGGAGTTCCCAGAAATCATCACGCTATAACTCAAAAAGTTGACCTATTTGTTCTTCAGGATTTTTAATATACTAATATGTCCACCTCATGGTGTCGAACTTATTACATTTTAGAGTATTCAACTTCATGGTTTTGTGATCTACTCAATTTTTCTCACTCCGTATACGGTTGCGACCGAAGGTTTTCATTGGTTCCACGAAATAACACAGTTCCACGAAATAACATCCCTGAATTTGTTTCGGGCTCATACATATACTTCACCGTCTGTCCTTTATGGATCATTGTCACAAAATTGTACATGTAGGATGTGTTCTGTTTATACCCTTTACCACACTGTGGTACAGTGTATTATGTCTTTGTACATATGTTTGTAACAGACAGAAGGAACCATGGGTCTATCTCGTACCCATGGTTCCTTCTGAGAATATGCATCGAATCACTTTCTGAGTCGATTTATGCATGTTCGTCTGTCCGTGCGTCCGTATGTCCATGTTAAATTGCATTTATTATCCGAATGAGATGAAATTTGGCACAGATCATTTATTTGACCCTATAGAAATTGGGAAAAATCGGTTCAGATGGGAGGTATATCTCCCATATATATTTTCGTCCGATTTTTTAGCAAATGGTGCAACAAAGAGTCAAATTTAAGTGGATTGTCAAGAAATTTTGCACAAAGCACTGAAGTTAAGATAAAGTGTGCCAAGTTTTATTGAAATCTGTTCAGATTTAGATATATCTCCCATTTAGATTCTATCTCCCTATCTCCCTTTAGATATATCTCCCATATATATGTTCGTCCGATTTTTCGCAAATGATGCACCAAAGAGTCAAATTTAGGCCGATTGGCACGAAACGTGTGCCAAGTTTTATTGAAATCAGTTCAGATTTTGATATCGTTCCCATAAATATGTTCGTCCGATTTTTCCCAAATAGTGCACCAAAGATTTAAAGTGTGTTCGATTGGCACAACATTACGCGCAACGTGTCGAATTTTCAATCGGTTAATATTTTGCGGATCAACATAACCCAGAACATGGAGTACATGCTTTTGCCATGTTCTCTAGTTGGGATATTGATCCGTAGAAATTCAGTGGTAGCCGTGTAGGGTATACTAAGGTCGGTCCCGTCCCACTAAATATTGCTTAGAAGGAGCAGCCGGTGATGAGCAGTCCCTGCTTTTTTGTGATCGGTTGTCGAACCACACTGAGTCCGTTTATGCAAAAATTTCTAAAGTAATGATATATTCTTTTCAAAATCTCGGTACTATTTTTTCTATTCTTTATATGTATTAATTTTTTTCGGATCCTGATATTTTGCGTTTTCAAGCTCGAGCTTGGTGCAATTTGTAATACATGTAATTTTAGAATAATACCCACAATACTAATATTTGTTTTATTTTCTTTTAGAAACTTTTTATCACCACCTTTGTGGCTGTAGTTGCCATAGCCGCAGCTGATGTTAGTCATTTGAAAAATACCTATTTGCCGCCGAGCAAAGGACATACTCATCATAATGCAGGATCATCGGGCAGTCATTCCGCACCTGTAGCATCATATAGCTCTAGTAGCTATTCTGCTCCAGCCGCTTCGTTTAGCTTTTCGGCTCCCGCTGCTGCTTCGCCATCCAATCAATATTTGGCTCCAGCAGCTTCAAAGTCCTCATTTACTTATTCAGCACCAGCTGCATCGTTTAGTTCCAGCAGTTATTCTTCTCCATCCGTTTCATTTAGTCATTCTGCTCCAGCTGTTGCTGCTTCTGCTCCTTCTAAGCAATATTTGGCTCCAGCTGCATCCACCTCGTCATTTAAATATTCTGCTCCAGCTGCATCGTTTAGTTCCCGTAGCTATTCTTCTCCAGCTGCCTCGTTTAGCTCCTTTGCATCCGCTCCAGCCACGAAATATTCTGCGCCATCTGCATCCTTTAGTTCCAGCAGCTTTTCTTCGCCAGCCGTCTCGTTTAGTTCTGCTCCAGCCAAAAAATACTCCTCCTCAGCTTTTATCTCGTCTTCAGCCTCAAAGCCTTCGAATCAATATTTGGCACCAGCTGCATCAACCACATTCTCTGCTAAATCCGCTCCCTCTCATAGCAGCTTTAGTTATTCTGCTCCATCGGCAACTTATAGCTCTCAGAGCTCTGCTCCTGCTGTTGCCTCAGCACCAGCCTCATTTTCATACAGTGAAAAATCGAGTTTCTCAAGTCCATCCGCTTCCAGCAATTATCCTGCTCCGACAATAATTTATGCTGCACCATCTTCGTCAACATCGGGTAGCTATACAGCTCCTTCCTCGTCTTCCTCTTCGTATACTTCAGGTAGTTACTCTGCTCCTGCTTCTTCAAATACTTACTTCGCGACCGCCGCTGCTAGCCCAGCCAAAACGTATGCCACCTACTCGTCACCAGCTTCCTCCAGCCAAGGTGCCGGTACAGCTTATGCGGCCGATGGTGGTTATATTTACTAAGCTCAACTCAAATGTAAAATAAAATTGAAATAAAATCGAAAATTCATTGAAATTTTTTTAAACATTTATTTCTGTTGTGGGTTCTTCAACTTTGGATAGATACAAAATATTCTTCTTTCTTAAAATGCGATTTTTATCATTCTCTGAATTTTTGACATAGATATGATTTGATGACACCGTATTCCAGGGTTTATAATATTGATTACCCGGCACCGAAGGATGGGGATAGTCAATTATAAATTGATATTTCAAGGGTACACCATCGGGTTCTTTGAGAATCAGATCACTGGTTTGCACAAAAACTTTACCCTTTGCCATGGTCTCGTTTTCCTTATCTCCACCATTTTCAAGGGGTAGTCCATCGACCGTAGAATAAAATATCAGCCACGACAAGAGAATCTTTACCAACAATTTTCCCAATAAGCTATCCATATTCTAAAAGCAGTTTTTTTTCTTTATTATTCGGTTCATTACATTTTAGCCAACCACTGATCTACTTACCCAAATTTGTAATGGCCTTCTGGCTGTTTGCTGTTGTCGATGTTACTTAAATGCAAATCGTAACTAAAAACTTTTAGTGAATGCACTTTCTTTTATACCGGACAGGTTCGTTATTACAACAAAAAGAGATCATTGCACAGTTTTCACAGACCATTGACTTCATGATGACCACCATCGGGCCAGTGCCCTACAGACTTCATTTCGGTTACCAAAACATATGAGAGAAAGGCACAAAGAAGCTCCTATTGGGCTTTGTCAAATATTATTACAAAAGCAACATCAACCACAAATTGATACTGAAACTGCAATGCTAACGATAAAAACTTCTCCATTGTGTGGTTCTCTCGTACAACATATACCACTTGAAGAAGCATGTCCAACAGTCGTCTTATATTTGTGGCCTCAATGAAGTCCAGCTGTTTATTGTTTTTCTTGTTTCGCTAACTTCGTGCAGAGGAAAGTGACAAAATATTTAAGATTACATTTTATTGATGCACTTTCATTGAATGTTATGTTGTAAAATGCAAATTTAACAGCTTCTTTTGTACAAAATGCAAATCTTTAACCAACAGTGATGATGGGAGCATTTGTTTACTTTTCCAAAATTTTTTGAAAACAAATTGTAAAAATTGGAAAATGGAACTTATTTCGAAGATTTTCATTTTGCTGATAAATGAACACCAACTGTTTTGTAGACTAAAAGAGAAGAAAACAGTAAGAAAATGTCAGTCGGAGTTACCGACAGATATATACCCTCAGACTATGGTTTGTGGAGGTCTTTGGAATTACATACCGATTTTATTATTAGCCTTATATAAGATATATATTTTATCAGTGAGGTTTCGTTTTAATGTTGATCAAATCTATTATTAAGTTCGCTTCAAGTTAAAAGTGTAAGTTTATATGAAAAGTTTGGTTCAAATTCATTCATTCATTCTCCTGATATTGGATTTATAAATATTGAAAATTTTGAGCATTTATGGGGGAGATACCAGAAGGAGTCAAGCAATGGGTCCCAACTCTGGACTTCATGTAGGCTAGACAAAGATAATTAATTGTACAAAGTTTGGTTCAAATCGGATATTATATTCGCCTGATATTGGATTGAACATTTTTAACGTATGTGGGGGAGGTGCCAGAATGAGTCAAGCAATGGGTCCCATTTTCGGACTCGATCTAGACTTCGTAAAGATAATTAATTGTATAAAGTTTGGTTCAATTCGGATCTTCCATACAATTTAAAAATATTCCATAAGATTTAAAAATATTGAAAATGTTAACCATTTGTGGGGGAGGTAGCAGAAGAGTCACGCAATGGGTCCCATCTTCGGACTTGATCTAGACTTCGTAAAGAAAATTAATTGTATAAAGTTTGGTTCAATTCGGATATTCCATACGCCTGATATTGGATTTAAAAATATTGAAAATGTTGACCATTTGTAAGGGAGGTACCAGAAGAAGTCATGCAATGGGTCCCATCTTCGGACTTCATCTAGACTTCCTAAAGATAATAAATTGTACAAAGTTAGGATCGAATAGGATATTCCATTCCCCTGATGTTGGATTTATAAACATTTTTAGGGGAGGTACCAGAACGAGTGAACCAATGGATCCCATCTTCGGACTTGATTTAGACTTCGTAAAGATAATTAATTGTAAAAAATTTGACTCAAATCGGATTTTCGAATGATTTTGGATTTATACATATTGATGAGATCCAATGGATACCATCTTTGGACTTGATCTAGGCTTAGTACATATAATAATAGGTTGTACAAACTTTGGTTCAAAGCGAACGGTCGCAGGATATTTTAAAATTATTTTTTAGCACAATTATTACCATTTTGTGGGGGAGTTATAAGAAGTATTGGACCGATATTCCCCATCTTCGAACTTGAACTAAGTTTGGAAGAAATATTACGATGTGCACAGTTTGAATGATATCGGTTGCTCCCTTCAAGAGTTATCATGTGCATCAGGACAGACTATGGACGGACGGACGGACATTCGTAAATTGACTCCAAATTGCCTGTCTTATAATTATTGAAGGTAACATGGGAGACATATAGAAGACCTTCAGACATTTTCCTATCTAAAATTCAGAGGAAGGTCATATGAGGCCACAGATTTTCTGAGGAACATATATTCATGAAAGATCTCCTGGGAGACCTACTGCAGACATCCGGACTCTGGGCATTATATTTATAAAATATCAAATAGATTTATTGCAGAAAAATGCGAGACCTATAAAATATCTCCAGACGTTCGCCTATCTAAAAAATTGCATTTAAAATTCAATGAAAGGCCATATAAAGCCGCATTCTGCGACCACATTTGTCGTTAAGGCCTCATCTGTCGTTTTCTAAAGTACTTCAGCCTGTATAAAATTGATGGGCTCTTGTATCTGCCGAAGACCACTTCTAGGCTTTCTTTTTCATTTGCAAAAGTCCTTAGGTGTCACTGTTTTGTAGGTAGTTTATGGTTTGAAGACTGTAGGTAGACTATGGTTCTAGGACTACACTCCTGTATCATGAGAGTCCACTTCTTCAAGGAGGTCTTTTTTTGTGAATGTTTCTTTAGTTTGAAGACGTTGTATTGGTCAGTAAAGGCTGTTCTGACTACAGAATATATCGTATAGATTCTTCTACTAGAAAATTCTCCTGAGTAAGTTCTAACAGGCTGCTTCCTTATTCTATACACTTTTTCGAAAGATTTTTTATATCTACGATTGATAGGTTTTGATTGGGCTTCCGTAGAAGTCAAAATATATGTCTTTACAAGAGGTAAATGTTTTAACTAGAAGGATATGGTTTTACTAAAAGGATTCACTCTATATCGGACCTCCAGTCGGCCTTCTTTAAGAAAACGACTTTAAAAACAAAATTGATATAAAAATGACTCTCAGGTCCATTGAAGGTAGGAAAATAGATCTAAAAGAAGACGCTGAACCTTATGTTAAGCTTAAAATACATTCTCTTTGTCTATTAAAACCTTCTGAACATTCAGTTCGTCTCTTAAAACTCGCAGAGCCTTCAAATTGTCCATAGTGGAAGTGATGCAAATGTGGTATAGGTTGGTAATGTGGTATAGTCACTTTTTTTGTAAACTGAAAATTTTAGAATAACTGAAACATGTTCTATAGTTTGCTGTTCTCAAAAAAATAAGATAGCAATGACCTGTTAAATTTATTTAAATCACGTTGAGAATCAGTACCAAAAATAAAATTTTTCATGAAATTGACTTTTTTCGGTTGAAGTTTAAAAATAATTTTTTGTTTTACGGATGTAATTTAATCGTTATTACTAAAGCATTAAAATAATTAGTATGAACTAAAAATCAAATAATATGCGCGATTGCACCACAAAATCACCAATTTAGGAAAAAAACTAGACATTTCTTCAGTAAACACAAGTGTAGGTAATGTGGTATACCTTGATTCTGCATGAAAAAAGGCCAGAACTAGACAAAATCTCATTACTATGTGAAACATTCGTACTTTACGAGAGTCTACCATGAATCACAAGGATGAAAAACAAAGGCTATGAGTTTTAACAACTTCTCCATACAAAAATTAGATATTGCCATGTGTAGAAATTATTATAGAATAAAAATTAAAGTTGCACTCAACGTATCCGTTAAAAATCTTAACAGACATAAATCTCGAGCTAATTCGCATTCATTAAAAACAATAAATTATAAAAGATATCAATTAGAAGTGAAAATTATACTATACCACATTAACATCATGTGGTATACCACATTACCTGCACTTTTTTAAAAATCACTTTTTATGGGATTTCAAATATTTTCTCAAATATCTCTTAAATTGTTAAAATAATATTATTTTCAAACTGATACATGGAAAGACAACACATGTAGCATGTTAAGTGCAAAATTTCAATTTAATCGGATAAAAAATAAAAATTTGGCAATCTAAAAACAAATGGGTATACCACATTTGCATCACCTCCTATAAATCTTTACTGATCCTTTGGATTGTGTATCAAATGTCTCAAGACTTCAGTTGGTATCGATAAAGACTCTCTGTACCTTCAGCTCATCTATAAAGACCCTCGAAACATAAAAGAGATACTTATTGGGATTCCATAATTTATTCCAAAAATTTTCATGGATCCATTAGATTGCACAGTAAATGGTCTAAACCTTTAGATATTATTCAATATTGGGTCAATATTGATAATTCTTGATACGGAGATATGCTATACAAAATCCCAAACTACCGAATATTGGGGGCACCATAAAATGGGGCTACACTAAAACGTGAACCGGTATATTCCATTTACAATACCAAGCATCCAGCAATCTCTGCTGAAAATTTCAGAACTCTATCGTGATTTCAACAAACAGACGGACATGCGTTAGTCGACATATTCTCCGGTGAATATTTCGAGACGTTTCAAACGGAATGACAAATTTAATATACAATCCATCTTATGGTGGAGGGTATAAAAAAACGAATCAACGACCTCCGAAGAAGTTACTGGTTCCATTACTTCCTCTTCTGAAGATGCTAGTTTCTCGGCATCATCTGATTCATTAGGTACGTTAATCTGCAGAAAATATATCCACAATATTTGCTAGCTCATCTGAACAAAGATATATATATAGTACATCTCCTAACGAGTTCTCATCGACATAACATCATCTGATATCACAGCTGACAATAATTCTTCAGATTTTGAGAACTTATAGGATTTTACAAGCAGATTTACTAATTCTATCTCACAGTCCGAAATCACATCAACTGGATCGTTTTCCTCTTTCATACCGGCAAGTTACATTGACTCATGGTCAAATTTCTTGGAAACTGGTATACTTAGTTTTGCAGGAAATATATATGTAGTGATTAAAATATTTTTTGTCCCCTTCAAAGTCGGGATTGTGTTCGCTCATACGGCAGTTTCTATTGAAAGCATAAGGCCGACGTCAGAGTACGCGCTAGAAGAGATTCTATGATATGCCGCTAGACGACGCTATAAACTACACGCAGAGGCATTCTTATGGTATAGCGCAAAAGCTGTCATAGTGGATGTTATGCTATAAGCGAGTGCAAGCGATAAAGCGTGTTGTGTAATGATTTATAGCAAGAACTCGCTTTGTATCTGTCTGAGTTTCTTTGTTTAATTTACCGTTATTGATCGGTTTTTTGGCATCGTTATTTTGCATCTTTTCGCATTTTAATGACATGCATCAATCAATCGGAATATTCTAATTAAATTTAATTCAATAATAATAAAATAATATGGAAATCGATGCAGGAACATTTTTAAATTTCGTGAATTTTCTTTTAAAAATTACTGGGAAAGTATTTTGCGACATGAAAAATTCTTCTCTGAATCCATATAGAGTTAATAGGCACCACTTTACAACTGAAATAGGCGATGTAAACAAACAACATGCTTTTCTCTCTATAGCACTCACTCTGACATATTATCGCATTGAAATAGCATGAACTATTATATCGCATCACTTCTCGCTTGCACTCTGACGTCAGCCTAAGTTATGGTTGTTCATTTCAGAACTATAGATTGATAAATCACTCTAGACTGATATTTAATATTTTTATTTGCTCATGATATTGGAAACTGCAAGAACATATTTCTTTTGAATAGCACTTGTTTAGCTACAGTTTCATCTAAAAATCTGTTGAGACAATAGTTGTTATGCCAAATGATCTAATTAACAAATATGTGTTAATTTATAATAAATCATCATCAGGGTTTCTTTTCAATAAAAAACCAAATGAAACTGAAAGTTTAAAATATAAACCAATCTGTATATGCTTACAAATCTATTAATTCTAGAACGACATTTAGATACGCTATAATATGAATGTGAAAACAAAATCTCAGAAATTTAATTTTTTATATTTGTTATTTTATTTATTTTTCAAAATACATATGTTTTTGGTTTTCCAAAAAAGACAAATGCTTAAATACAAGCTATTCAAATCCTATTCTATCTCTTTTAAGTGGCAGGCTATATGGACAAACGTCTTATATGACAACCTACAACTCTACATTGTGTAGTAGGTAATAAAAAAAAGTTATTTGACACTTCCGCCTAATAATATTTTTAATCTACTCATGTAGGGTATCGATAAAAATTTACACTTTGTGAAGCCAGATGCAATTATCACTTTGCCAGTGGAATAACTACTATCCGTCTTATAACTAAACTGTGCACTTTAGAGCTTAATATAAATATAGAATACAATATGATCACAAGTTTAGTATTATTCTACAGAGATATATATACGACGGCAATCGATAATGGTAAGAATTGCATTTGCGGAGTAACATTTTGAATTGCGAAATAATATTTTTTTCCTTTACAGCATCTTTTCATATGCCTTCTTCTGTCCGCGACAACTACAATCATGGCGGATATCGTCTATCTAGCTCCAGAATATTTGCCGCCGTTTCCATATTTTACAACCGCCTATAAAACTGACGATAGCTCTTCATTTTTTGCATCTGATTCGAGTTCTTTCTCATCGGATTCTAGTTCTATAGAATCTGCTGGGGAAAGTTCTTTCAGTGATTTGGAAAAATTAAATGATATTGATGCTTCCACAAAAGATTCTAGTTCTGTTGAAAATGCTCCGCAAAGTTTTACTAGTGATTTTGAAAAATTAATTGATGTTGATGCTCCGGCATTGGATACTTCTGGCATCGATTCATCTAGTGCCGACAATTCAATTAGTTTTTCCACCAAAACGAATGGCAACTCTAATGAAAGTTCTGAAGTCATTTCCGGAGCAGAGGATACAAGTTTTTCTATTTCTGATATTATACCAGAGCCAGGTTCATTTTTTGCCAGTTTGTCAAGAGGAGGATCGTCCTCTGCAGATTCTACAAGCAGCATTTCCTCAAGTTCGTTTGAGCAGCAAGCTTCAACGTCATCTGATGATGAAAACACTGCAACAACAACGTCCGAACAAGTTAATGGTTCAATAGCTTCCTCATCTGAAGATACTGGTTTCTCGACTTCAGCAATTTCCTCGAATTCTGATTCATTAGATACAGATTCATCAGTTGCAGAAAATATATCCACATCGTCTACAAGTTCATCGGAACAGGAAGCTCCCAAAACATTTGCTACAGAACAAGCATCTTCGGAAGCCGTAACATCATCTGCTACAACTGCTGACAAAAATTCCGCAAATTCGGATAACTTATTTACAAGCAGATTTACTGATTCAAATATCTCACAGTCCACAACCACATCAACTGGATCATCTTCCTCTTCCACATCGGCAAGTTCAAGTGATTCTGGATTACGGGATTCGGCTCCATCAATAACGGTATCCAGTAATTCCGACAATATTGACACGGTATATGCTGCTGGTGGCGGTTATATTTATTAAGTTTATTTTTGTTAATAAATACCAATTGTTCGCAATACATTTAAAAATTCAAATGATTTTTTTTAGTGGCTTAAATTGTTTCCTTTGGGAAGCATCTTTATGCAGAAAGGAATATTTTAAATAGTGTTCGGACCAAAGATCTTGAAACAGGTGTTTCAATCAACCAAAAATGCGATGGAGCCTTTATGTGTAGCGACTTTTTTTAAACTTTGAGCTATATTAAAATTTTCAACAAAAATGTGGTTTTAAAACCAAATATCCCTTAGTTTTCTGAGATGACATTTGTTGGTTACAATATGAACCAGTGAGCGGAGCAGTATAGTCGAACGGGCGGACCATATAAAAACCTACACAACTTCCACGAAAATCTAATTTTCTGTGGTCGATATTCTAAGCTTGGGCAATATTTCGCGATATTTGCACCCCCTTGACCGACTAGAGGTCAACAAATATTACTAATATTCAGTACAGCTCTTCTAATTACTTGTCCAGATTCCCTTCATCGTGGGTTGTGTTGTGATGTTCGGTTATCAGTTGTGGGCTATAGATCGACTCGAAAAAAAAACACAAAAATTATGTTTTCGGTCCACTTCATCCCAATATTATTATCTGATCATCACCGAAAATTATAGGCGTTGTCCTTGACCATACCTGGATTCTAATGGAAAATTTGAAAGCAATTAGCGCTATATTTCCGTGTGGTAAATAATATATGAATAAATATTTAATATTTATTAAATTTTATTTTATATATATATATATATATATATATGACAATTTAATTGGTATCAAGTTAAAGGTCAAATACTCCTCTTTCCTCGGGTACACGTCATTCAGGGGTAAACATATCCGCTATAGAATACAAATTTTGCCATTATTCACACAAAAGTCAGTGTCCATTTGACCCGCTAAATATTAATCGATCTTTATCAAAACAGACATGCTTATTCTTTGGCCCGATCCCCTTCCCCATGTAAAAACCAGAAAGGAAAGTAGTAAAGTCGGACTGGGCCGACTATATAATACCCTTTACCACTTTGGGTATATCCAACAGATGGATTCCTAACAGAAGTCGCATTTTTGAAGGACCATTAACATGAAATTAAACATGTCATTCTGAAACCTATACTAAATTTTGATCAGATATAGAGTTGCTTCTTACAATGGGACAAAATTATGTAAATAAATTTAATGCAAAATACGAAATCTAAACCGATTTCATCGAAACTTGTCACATGTTAGGTTACACTTATTTCAGTATGTTTTTTGCATTCAGTCACATTTTGAGTTCTTCATTAACTTATAAATCCGAATTTCATGCAAATCGAAGGATATGAAGGGACTTTGGTGCACTATTTACCTAAAATCGGACGAAAATATGAAGGGGAGCTATATCTAAATCTGAACTGATTTTCACGAAATTTAACACAGATCTTTCTAGACCTAATTCAGTACGCTATGCTTAATTTCGTGCAAATCGAAGTATATATAGGGACTTTGGTACACTATTTACCTAAACTCGGACGAAAATATATATGGGAGGTATATCTAAATCTGAACCGATTTTCACGAAATTTAACACACTTTATTCTAGACTTCAGTACGCTATGCCAATTTCGTGCAAATCGTTGGATATATAGGGACTTAGGTGCACTATTTACCTAAAATCGGACGAAAATATATATGGGAGCTATATCTAAATCTAAACCGATTTTCACGAAATTTAACACACATATTTCTAGACTTAATTCAGTACCATATGCCAAATTTCGTGCAAATCGAAGGATATAGAGGGACTTTGATGCACTATTTACCTAAAATCGGACGAAAATATATATGGGAGCTATATCTAAATCTAAACCGATTTTCACGAAATTTAGCACACATATTTCTAGACTTAATTCAGTACCATATACCAAATTTCGTGCAAATCTAAGGATATATAGGGACTTTGGTGCACTATTTACTTAAAATCGGACGAAAATGGGATGGGAGCTATATCTAAATCTGAACCGATTTTCACGAAACTTTACAAATATCGTTCTAGACTTAATTCAGAACGCTATGCCAAATTTCGTGCAAATCGAAGGATATATAGGGACTTTGGTGCACCATTTACATAAAATCGGACGAAAATATAGTTGGGATCTAAATCTGAACCGATTTTTCACAATTTCAATAGGTTCGTCCTTGGACCAAATATGTGAACTGTGCCAAATTTCATCCAAATCGGATCACAAATTGAACCTGTACTTTGTTAACAAAAATACATGGACGGACGGACAGACGGACATGCACAAATCGACTTAAAAGGTGATTGATGCATATTCTCAAAAGGAACCATGTGTCTATCTCGTTTCCTTTTGCCTGTTACAAACATATGCACAAAGACATAATACCCTGTACCACAGTGTGGTGAAGGGTGTAATTAGGAGCGACCAGAAAATCAGACAAAAATAAAGTTCGGGGAAACAAATTGTAGTGTTATGGCTCAAACGGGCAGTTGTCACATGACAAGTTTTGTTTATTATTTATTACCAATTTATTTGTGTAAGCAAAAGATCGCAACGTATATAAAATTTGAGTGGCAAATTAAATAATTAATTTATTATAAATTCCTATTTATATTTATATAGCATACTTTAAGGCATCGGCATTAAATTATTTAGTTAAATCTCGTAAGTCACTCATACCTCCACATGGTGCAGTGTATATTATATTTGTCATTCCGTTTGCAACACTTCGAATTATTGACCTGATACATGATATATTCTTGATCGAAATAAAATTCGATGTCGACTTAGGTATTGAAAACACAATAGCGCTCACAATATTGACGGTAGATCCTAGGATCCAACGGTAACTTTAAATATTCGCTATATTGAGGATTTGTGACACGTTTTACAAACGAATTGGCTAACAGTTGGTATTTTGAATTTTCATTGGGTATCAAATTTTGTTACCGAAAATAATCGATGTTGGTCCACTGTTTAGGATATAACGGTACCCCCATAATTCGTTATTATCACCAATCTCATATTTTGGATTCTCACTTGGTGGATTCTCATTGGGTGGAAAATATCCCTACCAGAAAATTGGTTAATGTTTCCGGGTAGCCTCCTTAGATCTGTAGTGTTTGTTATAACGATGTAGTGTTTGTTATAACGATAAAATCCTTTTTTCGCTACATTTTCCTATGGGGTTTCTACATAGCTCCCATATAATGGTTCCATCCCATTTTCAGAACTTATAAGGTTTTAGAAACATTTTCCCACCCAATTTGCTGTAATTTGAAACATACTTTTATCTAAAATATCCGATGTTCATTTATCGAAATTACTCCCACACAATGAGGAACGTAACCCCCTTTTCGGTATTCTGAAGTGGCGGTAATTCCTGATGAATAAATAATTTCGTTCCATAATTGTTTCATAATAGGTTTATGATGTATACATCACCCGCATTATTTTCGGTTCGTTATATACCGAGCCCAATTTTCGAACCTTAGTGTCTGTAATTTGGGGTTTTCCCTAACCTACTAGAAAACAAGTTACAAAGACATTACAAATTGCCGACCATGTAAAAAAAATTTTTTTGAGGGCACACCACATGGTGGAGTGTATAAAAAAGTAGGTCCGGTCGAACTTAACAACCGTTTTAACCACAATGTCCTATTCGAATATCTCCAGAAATGCGTCAATATTTCAGCCTTTGCCGGTTAACCTGTCCATACAAACACCATATTACTAAGTGGTCAAAACCAAATTCAATAATTTTTTTCTATATATTTTATTCGACAAACTTCGTTATGGCGTTAAAAAAAATAACAAATAGAAATAACCTCTGTGACGTTATTGAATACCATTATCATATTATCATACACTTTTTGAATAACTAATTTTGTTCGCGTTTGCTACTGTCATTTCAAAGCCTTTTTTGATATTTTATTCATTCATAGTTGAAACCATATAATTTATATCTCATCTTTATCACTGTTCATATAAAGCATTGTTTATCTTTTAATATGGCATTTAAAAGCATTAACGAAATTGTGAACTGTTGACACTCGTTCGAATAATTATTTATTTTAAATAATTTTACTATTAAGCACAAACGATCACAATTAAGAAGAGACAAACAAATTTATTAATACTCTATTTGAATACTTAAACTAAAAAGTGTTATATATATGTAATCTATTGTAACACTGTGCAACAAGAATTGTGGATTATGTGGATAGAACCTGAAGGTCAAGGTTTTGAGTTATGGCGTGCTGAATTGTTTGCTTGTAACTCTAAATATCATGAAGATACTGATGACAATTTCATCAGTAAATCAGATGAGGAATATTTTTATACAACTTATCTTCATACCATCTCAATTTCTTGTAATTCTTCTTCATTCTATAGGGTATCCACAGAGCATAAATCGATATTCGTATGATTCCATCATTCTTTTCCACTTTTACGCAATTCTTGATCACAAAACCTTGAACAAACTACACATTCTTAAGACCGAACCGAAAATAACAGCCACACTGGTTGTAATACCTATCCAACATCCCTAAATTCTCGATATTGGGAGCCAACACCCAACATACACAACGACAAATTTAATTTACATTCCACCTTATAGTGATGATAAAAAACTTGATTGTTCCCAATCTATATATTTGTAACGACAGTTGTTTCACTATTAGGACCCTACAGTAATTATAGTTTTTATACCCTTCACCACACTGTGGTACAGGTTATTATGTCCTTGTGCATATGTTTATAACAGGCAAAAGGAATCGAGATAGGCCCATATTTACTTTTGAGAATATGCATAGAATCACTTTCTTGTGAACAAAGTACAGGTCGCATTTATAATTCGATTTGGATGAAATTTGGCACAATTCACTTATTTGGCCACAGGACGAACCCTATTGGAGAAAATCGGTTCAGATTTAGATATAGCTCCTATATATAGTTTCGTCCGATTTTCGGTAAATGATGCACCAAACTCCCAATATTTGTCCGATTGGGACAAAATTTTGCACAGTGTACTGAATTGTGTCCAGACTGATGTCTGTGAAGTTTTGTTAAAATCGGTTAAGATTTAGATATAGCTCCCATATATAGTTTCGTTCGATGTTTTGTGAATGATGCACCAAACTCCCAATATTTGTACAAAATTCTGCACAGAGTACTGAATTATGTCCAGACTGATGTCTGTGAAGTTTTGTTAAAATCGGTTAAGATTTAGATAAAGCTCCCATATATAGTTTCGTCCGATGTTTTGTGAATGATACACCAAACTCCCAATATTTGTTCGATTGGAACACAATTTTGCATAGCGAATGCAATTGAGGAAAAAAATGATGTGTGGCAAGGTTTGTTGAAATCAATTCAGATTTTCATATAGGACTTATATATTTTTTCGTTCGATTTTATGCAAATGGTGGACCGAAGGGCCTATCGATTGACACGAAATTAAATTGCATATAGAGTGATAACAAAAAACAAATGGTGTATGCAACGGTTGCTCAATTAGTTATATATAGCTCCCATACATAATGTTACTCGATTTCATACAAATGATTTCAGAATGGTATGTGTATCGGTTTTTTTCAATCGGTTCAAATATCTATCAAGATAACACATTTAATTTCGCCCGATTCCATCCTAATGGTCCTCCAAAGATTCTATGTCTGTTCTATCTACAGGATATTGTAGATGTTAAAATCTCTTGTATGTACCCAAAGTGGTGAAGGGTATCATATAGTCGGCCCCGTCCGACTTTTTTGAACCTTCCTTACGGTTTTTTATGTTTTGGAGGGAAATTCAATCGGACCTAGACCTAGCATCTTTGGTCGATCCTGGACATGAAACCGACGAAATTAAATGAATTGTTTATTTTGAAAGTGGTTTAAGTCT
>NW_026875774.1:0-18215 GCF_032173495.1 Musca vetustissima | reverse complement strand
TTATTTGTTCCTTGGTTCGGTTAGTTATTGCTGTATGTAGTCGGCCACCAGCGTGGCATCACACCGGACCAAGTGCTGCAATAATTCTAAAAATTATCGCAACGCACAGAATTTTATAGCTAAGGAAAATTAAAATGATTAGTGAGCTCTGGTTGAGGAATTTTAGCAGCCAGGTGTTAAAAGTCGAAAGTGTAATTTTTTTTAAGATCAGCACAAGGCTTTTATTGTTAATGACATTTTTAGGGACTCGTACAAGGTGTGGATTCTTTGAAAATAATACGATATGCATTAAATGCAGACACTTCTCGAAAATTGCAACTTATCACCATGATACCCAATGTGGTAATGCATTCATCCCCACTAAAAAACAAAACTCCAAGTACAAAAAATTAAATGTTTTCTTACTGTTTATCTTGGTTAGAAGTTTAAGGTTGATGACAATGACATGTTTTTTATAGTATTTGTATGTCATTGTTTTAAACACAAAAAAAGGTGAAAAGTTTACTTTTCATTTCTCCCCTTAAAAATAAAACAATGATAAAATCAGAAACATGTAATGGGTGGCAAAAACACTACGATGGTGCTTGAAGAAATATTTATTAGAAAATCCAGGTCTATTGCTGCGCTTGAACATATATTCGTTAAAAACCACTATGCGAAAAACTATGCGAGTCTGGAAGTCTTTATAATCGTTCTATATATTATCCATCAATCTAAGATTCATGTATAGGTAGTCCTAATTTTTTTAAATTTTTTTAGTAAAGTGCCTTTTCAAGAACTCCCCCTTCTCTCCTTCTAGAATTTGTAATTATTTTATTCTTTGTTTCTGGCATGTTTTTTATCAACAACAAACAACTTAACAATTTAATGAAAATGTGTTTTAACAACAACAGAAAAACGAAAAGACTACAACCAGGTAAAGAAGTAGAGTTTATACTACTTAAAGATATTTATCTGATGATGGCACTAACAGAAGGTTGTGGCTAGGAAATAACAACCAAGGTACATAAACACAGATACAAACATGTAGATGTTCTAAATAAGCCGAAAAATAAAGAAAAAATGCAAAATGGTCGTGTTGTAATAAAGTGTACTTGTTAAGGATAAGGAGGCGTAGAAAGAACACAGCCAAGTTCTCCTTATGATACGAAGTTGTTTTTTTTATTATGAAACCATAACACTAGCATTACATTGAGGAGAAACTTTTTCAATTAAAATACTACTATGACAGGTAACGAATGAGTTAGAGAGGGGTGGAAGGTGTGTTTGATCAAAAATTGTTTATTTAACAGGGTATGTTATAAAATAAATGGGTCAAGGCTTATTTAGGCCTAGCTCCCATAAAAATAGCAATATTGGACCACTATTTAGGGATTTGAAATTTTAGGAAAAATGTCCATTAAAAATTGCAGAAAATTTATTTCGCGCGCATCTTAGCTTACAAAAATCGTTTTTGTACAATTCCGCATAAACAAATAAATTGGAATAATTTGTTATATTTAATAGTACCCACTTATATGTTTAAAGTACCACTTCCGGTTTTTATCCCAACTCAGCTTTTTGTATCCTGACTGCAACCAACACTATCAGCTGAAAATCACCACATAATTATTGCCTCACAACCTGGAGGCATTACGTTCGTATTATCCTGTTTTGTTGTTGTTGCCTGGCTTTGTTCTTGGGCCTACACACCATTCCGGAAACCACCATCTATTATGAGGTGCATAAAATATATATTGTTAAAAGCAAAGGAGCAACCACACCATTGTCCTGAAAAAGCTTTTCAACTACCGTCGATTTTTAAAAAAGGAAGTATTTGATTTAATAAAGATTACAAAAAAAAAAATTAAAAAGAGTTCAGTATAGTCAAACTGTCTTTTTAGAACCGATGACGTCTTAGGGAATTTCTTGAAAATATTCTTGGAAAAATCCACGCTTCTGGGTCGGATGGTGCTTGAATTTTTTTTTAAATCCATGCCTGTGGGTCGCATACAGCCAGAAAAATATTCTTTACAAAATCCATTCCTGTGGGATCGAGATTGGCGATTGAAAAATATAATTTAAAAATCCACGCCTGAAAGTTAGATAATGCTTGAAAAATATTTTTTAATATTGTGGGTTGGAAGATGCTTAAAAATCTTTAAATAATCTACGTCTAGAGGTCGGATGGAGCTTGAAAAATATTTCTTTAATCCAAGCTTTTGGTAATGATGGAGTTTGAAAGAATATTCTTTGAAATATCCACTACTGCTGGTTTGATAGAGCTTGAGAAATATTCTTTATTACATCGACACTTGTAAATCTATTGGTCCTTGAAATATATTCTTTAAAAAATCCTCATTTTTAACCTTGTTGCTACGTATTTTTTCCATCTACTTAAACTTTCACTGCTATACTTTTTTATTTTCAATTCATGTCATTGTCGTACATTTTACATTAAGGACAACACGTAAACTACTGACCATAGCTGAGCTAAAATAATTTCTTGTTAAGGAGCAGAAAGAAGAATAAGAAATAAACGACAATGTCGCTGTCCAAGCTACTCTGGGCTCCTCCAGAAGAGATATTTCATGGTGTATTTTTTTAATGAGTTGTTTACCTTTACAACCTGTCCGTTACGAAGTTTATTAACACTTTGCATGAGGTAACACGGTGTTCATATAATGTAGTGCCAAAATGGCAAGTTCGTAATTGATAAATGAAAGATAACCATGGAAATTATAAATGAAGGGCTTGAGAGTTATCAACACAACCAACACAAAAAATACATAGGATATATAATTATATCTGAGGGTGTTCGAGGAAGATGTGGATTGGTCTTGGCACTCCTAAATAAGATGGTACATAGATAAGAAATAGTATATAGATTTAAGAAACAAGTCGGAATTTTGTTTCTCATTTGAAAACCAGTCTGAAATCCTTTTATTAAAAATTGTGTCTTCAATAAGTTTTCAGGAATATAAACGGGCATAAACAAATATCCATTTCTTAAAATAAACCTCCGCCTATCGAAGCGCCCCTCTTTAAAACATTAAACGTTTAATGTTACGCCTCAAACCAAAAATAACCATGACCACAATTATAACCAACAAGTTCGGCAACAACAACAATATATTCTTAAACAAAAACGAGCAATTAACAAAATTGCGAATGGAAATAGCCACAGAATTACGAACCAAACCGAAAACTATCCCAAAAGACTAACATAGATAAATTGTGGGGAAAACACACAATCCGCAATTGCTGTTTAACTTTTATTCGTCGAAACAATTAATCTTTGGATGCCAGAAAACAGAGGCGACTCCCAGTGGCCTTGATTTATAAAACCATGAAAGACAGTAAAAACACAGGCGATTTTATACAACACAAGGGAACACTTAGAGATACAAAATGTGGTCAAGAGGCAAGATAGAGAAAGTGATACGATTTAAAGTGTTTGATATTTTAAAGATGAAAATATGTGGCTTTGTGGACCGAACTATAAGTGTGGATTTTTTTAAGAACATTTTTTAAGCCCCATCCCTCTATAGGGACGATTTTTTTAAAGAATATTTTTTTCAAATCATGCACAATGTGAGAATTTTTTAAATAATATTTTTCCAAGGGTGGAATATTATTTTTATTCGAGGACGCGCCATACGAGTGGTTTTCAAGGTTGTCTTCCTCTGATCCATAGATGTGGTTTTTACAGGTTGGATTTTTAGAGAATATTTTGTCATGCTCCATCTAACCTACAGGCGAGGATATTTTAAATAATATTTTATACATGTTGCAAATAGGGTAAGGATTATATTTTCGAAACCCTCTTTAAGAATATTTTTGTTAGGCGTTCAAAGCCGTTTTTATATTTTTTTAAAGAATATTTCTTAAGGGATTATTAAAGGATATTTTTAGGCACAAATAAAAGTTGTAGATTTTTAAAGAGTATTTTTAGGGACCAGAGCAAGGCGTAGATTTTTAAAGAATATTTCTCATGGACATATTCGTAAGGACTCTCTTCGGCTCATCTGTAGAGATTTACTTCAGCTCGTCTGTATCAGGTCGACAATAGCATTTATCCTTAAGATTTTAAGTGTTTACCTTTAGATTATGTCCCCCAGTTATCCATTATCTTTGATTACATTTTCCATGATGTTAAACACAAAACTGTCGGAATTACCGGAACTTAAAACCTATTCATGTATATGTCGTCTTGTTTTAAAGAGCAATATGTGATGAAGATGACGGCCGATAGCCAGAACCAAACACCACGTGACCAATGTCCATTAGAATGGTCAAAGGAAACAAACGAACCCTGACAAACCGCACACCAAACATTCAACTTTGAATCCGTGATAACCATTTTTAGTGTGGTTAGTCTGAGAGATCTGAAAACGGCAGCAACAACAAAAAATACTCACATACCTAAAAAAAAAAAACTGACACAGACATAGTCAGCAATGGACACCAGCCCCATAGAAGAAGTGCTGCAGGTTGACATTTGCCAAATTCTGTTGTTCAATGTTTGCTCTTTCCTATGGGGCAAATGGTTTTAGACGATCCGATTGAAAGACAATCACGTAAAGAGTGATGGAGAATTAGGGCAATGTAGACATGCAAACAGACAAATACTCGCACACACATTCACATATAGCTCTACATTTGTGAGTGTTGTATGTCAGAAGTAGTTTTAGAACTTTTTCGTATTACTGTACATTTGCCATTGTGTCTTGAGTTCTCGGGGTCCATGTAACCAAACATGGTCAGATAACTGGACATATCAGAAGGGTAAATAGTAGATTCATTCAACTCAGGAGAACAGGTTGTTGCTGTTGTCCACATTGGGATTAATTGTGAAATTATCGTGGGCTATATTCGAATTGCGTTTGGTGAAGAGGGAAATATCAAATATATAGATCGCATATCAGATATAATATTCATTCCTTATGCTTTGATTAGATATTTGTAAGCATTGGGTCTTTTGGCAGGGAATTTTGTCACTTTTTATACCCTTCACCAAGGTATGGTACAGGGTATTTTGTCTATGTGCATATATTTGTAACAGGCAAAAGGAAACGAGATAGACACAGGGTTCCTTTTGACAATATGTATTGAATCACTTTCTTAGTCGACGACGCCCAGAGACGAACCCTATTGATTATAACCTATTGATTATAGATATAGCTCCCATATATATTTTTGTCCGATTTAATGTAAATGGTGCATCAAAGTCCTTTTATATATTTCGATTTGCACGAAATTTGAATTAAGTTCGGGCACTGAATTGTGTCTAGAATGATGTGTCCGACTCCGTACGGCTTTTGAATAATAGTTGACATTGATATCCACAAGAACGGTATATGCAAACAAAGCGATGCATTCATCTCTCGTCCATGCTAAGGATAATTGCCTTTGCAAGATTTATTTGCAATTCATTGTGGCTTGGGGTTTAAGTACCGGCGTTGTCTTTTGACATTTGCCGTTAAGTGGGTCTTTGAAAACATTTGAACGGTTTTTCAGGGTGGCGGGAGTTAAACTATTCTCGTTGTGGAGGATTTGTTTAGTAAAATGTGTTTTTGTGTTTTTAAATTTAGTTAATGAGTTCTTCAGGTTGAATGAAAATAATAAATTTTAGACCAATTCACGGAAGTCGCTATATATGAGCTGGTAGTCTGTTTGAAGGTCCCACAAAGGGGTGGATTTTTTAAAAAAGTTAAAATTATTTTCTAAAGCACTAATAAAAAGTGGTTTAGAAATTTGTATATGTCCCGGAGATGTCACAGCAGAGAAGAAAGGACATAAACTGAACTCAAATAAAGCTAAAGCAATGGAAAAAATCAAGTTTTAGGTATATTGTTGGCATTGGAATCCAAACGTAAATAACTGACAAGGTTAAAAAGAAAACATGAACAATTAAAAAATATATGTAAGGAAATAAATAACTTTATTAGAAGAAGACTATCATTAAAAAATCCGCACCTTTTATTTGTCCTTGAGATTAAAAAAAAATATATGTAAGGAAATAAATAACTTTATTGGAAGAAGACTATCATTAAAAAATCCACGCTTTGTATTTGACCCTGAGATTTTTTTAATCCACACCTTGTTTTTTGTCCTTGAGATTTTTTAATCCACACCTTGTTTTTGTCCTTGAGATTTTTTCAATTCCAGGCCTTGTATATGTCCCGGAGACATTTTTTTAAATCCACGCCTTGTATTTATCCTTGTTGTTCAAATCCACACTTTGTATTTATATTTGCGATTTTTTTTAATCCACGCCATGTATTTGTTAATGAGATTTTTTTAAATCCATGCCTTGTATTTGTCCTGGGAAAATATTTTTAAGCACCTTAGCCATGTATTAGCTTTTGAAATATAATTTTTTTTTTTCTTGCCTTGTATTAGTTCTTGTGTGTATTTAAACAAAAATGAATTGCCAACTATGTATCTGATATTTTTCTCTCCAACCACATATTGTGATTTCAAATCATTTCGATTACATATAAATATAATGATAACGATGTGGTCACAACTGCTACCCAGTGGAGCGTGTACGTCACAATAATTTGACACGTATACGTCCTCATGACAAAACAGTACAAAATTAGCAAATCCACTACTTGTGTTGGCCTTAGAAGGTATAGGAAGGAAATCCACATCTTGTGTGGGTTTGTAAAAAATACTAATAGAAACTCCCAGCTTTGTTTTGGGATTGGAAAAAATAAATTTTGAAAATCGGGAGTGCGCCTTATATAGGACCCTGAAAATTTTATTTTAAAAAAATACGTCTTATAATTTTCAAAAATCCACACCTTGCATTTATGCTTGAAAAGTAATTTAAAAATCCAGGACTTTTTTTGACCTTTCAGAAAGTATTTTTAAAAAAAAAAATCCTCCTGCCTATTTGAATTATGCCATTTATTTATTTATTTTCAAAATATAGACCTATCCACAACCCAACATTGACATTTATTAAATAAATTGTCGGAATACGCTTCACATCTCTAACAACATTGTGTTAAATTATTACGAACCAAAAAAATAAACGAATAATCGAACGAATGAATGTTCGAAATCAATGCGATTACAATCGATTTGAAATCATTGCGGTCGGCAAACACTAAATTCAGGTTTTCGACCACAAAAAACCCAAACAGTTTTTGTGTCACTCATCCATTATAATGTGGGGTCACAGCGTAAGATTTATGATGAGGATTCCGACAATAGTTATGATGGTGACATCAGGTGTTTAAATTGAGTTTTCGTTTTTGGATTGGTGAAATGGCAACTGGCATGGCCAATCATTATCACCGGCTCAACTTTTGTGTACAAATACAAATGAGATACACAAACAAATACAAACAGATAAGTACAAATGAAAATACTGTGTTAAATAAACAAACAAACAGCAATAAAATAAAATTTTTCAATAAATTTTGCATGTTCGATTTTTTTCGATAACCAACTAAAAACGGAAATTGTCGGTTGGATGTGTTTATTAGTTATGTTTTGGTGGTGGACTAAATGGTATATGTAATGTAAAATAAATTATTAGTCATACGACAAGAAAACCAAAACAAAATTCTTTAAAAATCCACGCCTGGCTCTCACGCCTTGAAAGGTCTCATAAAAATATTCCTTAAAAATCCACGTCTTGTAGAGGACCTTGTATAGGTCCTTGAAAAAAATATTCTTTAAAAATTCCATGCCTGTGATGGCTTTTAAAAAATATTTCTTCGTCAGTTCCTTAGTCCTTTTAAAGGTCGTTTAATAATATTTGGAGGTATCGCATTCACAAAGTTTAATGTTCTATCATTTTTTTTTCACTTAGCGAACCCATTTGTTTGTGGATAGTTATAAATAGTTGTATGTATCAGAACATGACAGTGTATGTGTGCGTATACTTTTTACACATCTCAAAAAGGTTTTTGTAGTTCTTCTTCATGTTTTTCATCTAAGGAAACTTAGGATGCCTGGATGACAGCCCAGATATATGGCTTCCTTTGTGTTTGTACGAGTTTGTATGTATTTTTTTTATTCCTGAAAACAGCACTGCATAATAATGTTTTCCTTTCAGGAAGTGCAAGTGAATTTAAGCGGAATAGCTGCCATGAAGTCAGTTCAGGTAAAATGTACAACATTAAAAAAACTGTGGGAATTTTTTGCCACTAATAGTTAGGATGTGTTTTAAATTGTAATAACATTTTATACATTTTTTTTCAAGGCCCATGACAAGGGATTGATTTTTTAAGAATATTTCGTCAAGGACCATCTTAGGTGTGAATATTAAAAAAATATATATATTTTCGAGGGCCATTCAAGGCGTGGATTTTGTAAAGATATTTTTTTAAAACCTAAGATTTGGATGGACCTCTTCAATGCAGTAAACATAAAATTTAAATATTTCAAATATAAATCACTTCATTTTGAGTTTAATTTTTAATATAATTTGAAAGTTTTCTTATTAACTTTAATCAAAAACTTTTTATAAATGTTTCCTCCGCCTTACTTCTTCCTCCTTGTAGGAACCACTTTGCTACTACCACCAGTCATTCAACATTTTCTCTGTAATTGTCATCAACAATCATATACATTTTCAAACTGTCACTAATGACATTTTAATGGTATCGTAAATTTAAATGGACCAAACTGAAGCAACAACAGCAGCAACAGTAGGAGGAACGTTCATTCCTTCTATGGTAATCAAAACGGGAAGTAAAGGCGCAACATGTTTCTATTTCAATACTGGGTAAGTAGGAAAACGTTTATGTGTATGTATCCTTTTCTTTGAAGGGAAATAGTAGAAAAGAGGTCGCTGAGATAATTTAAAATTAAAAAGCTTTAAATTTAATATATTTGTTCAGTTGTGATTATTTAATAGAAGAGTGAGTCATTATTCACGTCAACACAATTAAGATTTTACTTACTTTTGAAAAATATTTTTCCAGAGTTAGCACAAGGCGTGATTTTTTAACTATATTCAAGGATACAAAAAAATGTGGATGAACATGTGTGTATTTCTTAAATATACTTTTTTCAAGTTTTCACGAGAATCTCATTTCTTCTTAAAAAATCAGGCATCATCAAGATATATATATATATATATATATATATAAAGGAATAGATTTTTTTAAATAAAATATTGTTATATAAATCCGTACCCGTTTTGTCATTGAAGAATATTAAATTCAATATTATTTTCTTCCAACATCACGAGGGTAGATAATTATGAATAATTGTCCCTTATTTTTCGGATTAATTTCAATTACAAAAGCTAGCCATTGAAATGAAATTTGGAATATCATATTCAAATGCAATTCCAGAAATCCGTAATATTATATTCAAATACAATTGAGTCTTTATTTTACTACATATCCCTCACACCGCCCCTTACACTACGAACAGCAATGTACACTGAATTCCTTTTTTCGTTCCGAATAAATTATCCACCAGTATCTGATTCAGTGAATTTATTACGCTCTCTGAGTTGCAGTCATACAAAAGCGCATATAAACATACATATGTATGTAAATATATACATATGTGTATATGCATTGTGTCAAAATAATACTATAAAATGACGAGTGGCATAGAGCAGAAAAACTAAAAAGCGAAAACGAAATCTATATACATATCCTGGGGGACAGCATTAACTCACCTGCTGATGGTGCGCTGACGACAAATGTGTGATAGTTGACTGGTCATGTATTCGACCGCTCTGTGTCAAGCCATTGAGTAGCATGGAAGCATAAAAAAAGATACATAATCAAAACAATAACAACTTTTCCTAATTTCTAACTTATTCATATGTCATCTCGGCTGTACGAGTGTGAAGAAAAGCCGCATTCGTCTCTGTGTATATTGTAATGCGAATTGAATCCCAGTCTCAAAATAGCAAACATAATCAACACCGAAATAACAACAAAAACAGTTGAGGTGTAGACCGCGATGGTGGCATCTTCATGATTATCTTCATCAAAATTTCACAATAAGTAATAAAATCAAATCTCAGTATAGAACTAGTAAAGTGAAGATATGCAAGTCAAAAATTATTCTTTAAGAAATTCTCGATTTTTGTTGTTCCTTACAAAATATTCCTTAAAAAATCCATGCCTTCTGTTGGTCTTTGAAAGAAAAATTCTTAAAATAATTCACGCCTTGTGTTGGTCCTTAAAAACTATTATCTAAAAAACACTTGTGATGTCTCTTTAAAAACGTTGTGCCTCAGAGGCTCCTCAAAATATAAAAAGCAGGCCTATTTTAGTTCTTAAGAAAAAATATTGTTAAACCAGTGAGCGGAGCAGTATAGTCGGACGGGGCCGACCATACGATACCCTATACATCTACCACGGAACTCAAATTTTCTGCGGATGTTTATTCCGAGCCTGGGCAATATTTCGTGATGTTTGCATCCTAAGTTTTCGGTCCACTTCATTCCAAAATTATTATCTGATCATCGCCGAAAATTATAGGTGTTGTCCTTGACCATAACTGGAACCTTATGGAACATTTCAAAGCGATCAGCGCTATAGTTTCGCTCTCTAGAGTGATAATGGGTTACAAAATAATATACGAATACGGAGATACCTGTGAATATTTAGGTGTAACTCCCACATCCGAGCACATACAACAATATAATTGGCATAAATTTAAAGGTCAACCACTCCTCTTGGATATAATATCAACTTCTCGGGTCTATGTCATTCAGGGGTTAATATATACGATATAGAATACAAATTTTGTCATTTTTCACATAAAAGTCAGGGTCCATTCGACCCGCTAAATATTGACCAATCTTTATCAAAACAGGCATGATTATTCTTTGGTCCGATCCCCTTCTCCATGCAAAATTTTGCGATGTTCGGGCCATTATTGCGGCCTCTGGAGCGACCAGAAAAACCGACAAAAATTTAGTATTTGGTCCATTTAATCCCCTAAATATTAACCGATCCTTCCCAAAAACAATAGGGGTCTTCATTGGCCAGAACCCATCCTACATGCAAAATTTCGTGAAGATTGGTCCATAACTATGTTTACAAATTATAATGGACAGTCGGACGGACACACATGTTTTGATCAACTCAGCTGGTTGAGATATGATGATCGGTATACTTAAAGGAGGGTCTAGGACCAATATTTCGCGGCGTTACAAACTTTTTGGGCTGCACAAAGCTATAATACCCTGACAACATAGTTGTGTAGGGTATAAAAACAATTGTGAAGTCTCTTTAAAAACGTTGTGCCTCAGAGGCTCCTCGAAATATAAAAAAGCAGGCCTATTTTAGTTCTTAAGAAAAAATATTGTTAAAAAATTAATAATTAAAAATATCTGGTTTAGGTTCCCAAAAAAAAATTTTTACAAAAATCCACGCCTTATGTTTTTTCTTGAAAAAATATTCTACAAAAAAATAAACGCCAGGCCCTTGAAATAATTTTCTTAAAGAAATACACCGCTTGTATAGATGTCTGAAAAATATTCTTTAACAAATTTTAAAAAGTTTAATTTTTTTCATAAACATGAACTCACTTGTCGCCCATTATATCAGATACAGCTAGAACAATGGGGTTTTGAGCGTGGAGAGTCGGGTAAATAATGACTGTTTGAATATGATGTGAATTCTCCAAAAAAAAAAACCATCAACCACACACACATGTTCACATATTTCGTTAATGCCATTGGAAACACGTTCCTAAACATAGGCAGTGTTAGGCTTTCCACGCCATTAGTTGACAAATTACCACTATAAACTGATAAAACATTCAAGCACGCATAAACCGATATTGTTTCTGATGTTTCTAACTACATCATAGAATTATTTTTCAAATGACAGCATGATGTCTAAGAGAGAGCATGACAACATTAATGGGACATCATTTTGGGTTACACATGGTGAAATTTTAAAAACTATTTTTTCAATTTATATTTTCGTTTTATATTTTTAGTATTTATTTCATCATTCGCGTTAGAATTAAATAAAACCATCTGCGTTATTTGTTTTTCTATATAGAAAAGTTGTCAAGGACAACAAATGCCATCAAAAGGACTTTAAAATCCCGCCATTGTGTCAAGCATGTACTTGTATTTTTCTCGCTCTCGTATTTTGTTTGTAAGTGGTCAACACATTCTTGGTAATATAACAACTTTGGCATCCTTGCCATTTATTTCTCTCGTGTTTTATAAATGTACTTCTGTTGTTTCGAAGTAATGTCAATGGCAGAAGTGGAATATCGTTGAATTTTTTTTTTTTACTATAAAATTTTGTATGTATGTCAAAATACGTAAACGATTTTGACATGGACACATCAATATCACGACAAATTTTGACTAATGTTTCACTTGCATATGAGGAGGAATATTTTTAAAAATTCACGCATATTGTGGGCCTCCATAAATATGTTTGAAAATCGACGACTATTTTGGACTATGAAGGAGGAATATTTTTATAAATCCTCGCATTTTGTAGGCCCCTCATAAATATGTTTAAAAATCGGCAACTATTGTGGGCGACTCAAAAACAATTTTAACCAGTGAGCGGAGCAGTATAGTCGGACAGGACCGACTATATGATACCCTACACAACTACCTCGGAACTCTAACTTTTGCGTATGTTTATTTCGAGCCTGATCAATATTTCATGATATTTGCACCCTCTTGACTGATTAGAGATCAACAGCACATCTTCCTTACACATACATATATATTTTCCGAATATCCCAATATTCTGTACAGCCCTTCTAATTACTTGTCCAGATTCACTTCACTGTGTGTTGTGATTTTCGGCTTGTGGCCTATAGATTGACTCGAAAAAATACAAAAAATTTAGTTTTGGGTCCACTTCATCCCAAAATTTTAATCTGATCATCACAGAAAATTATAGGCGTTGTCCTTGACCTCAAGGAAAATTTCAAAGCGATGAGCCCTTTATTTCCCCCCTCTATTTAGGTAATATGTTAATAAATAATATATGAATACGAAATCTCCTGAAAATATTTACGTGTAACTCCCACATCCGAGTACATACGACCATATAATTGGTATCAATTTAAAGGTGAACCACTCCTCTCGGATATACTATCAACTTCTTGGGTCTATGTCGTTCAGGAGTAAACATATACGCTATAGAATACAAATTTTGTCATTTTTCACACAAAAGTCAGGGTCCATTTGACCCACTAAATATTGACAGATCTTTATCAAAACAGGCATGCTTATTCTTTGGCCCGATCCCATTCTCCATGCAAAAATTCGCGGTGTTTGGGCCATAATTGCGGCCTCTGGAGCTCCCAGAAAAACCGACAAAAATTTAGTATTTGGTCCATTTCATCCCCTTACCATTAACCGATCTTTACCAAAAACAATAGGGGTCTTCATTGGCCAGAACCCATCCTACATGCAAAATTTCGTGAAGATTGGGCCATAACTGTGGCCTGTATCGTGTTTACAAATTATAATGGACAGACGGACGGACGGACGGACATGTCTAGATCAACTCAGCTAGTCGAGATATGACGATCGGTATACTTAAAGGTGGGTCTAGGACCAATATTTCGCGGCGTTACAAACTCTTGGGGCTGCACAAAGCTATAATACCCTGACAACATAGTTGTGTAGGGTATAAAAATCCACACCTATTGTTGACATCTCAAGAAAAAATCCACATCTGCTGTAGGGGGTTCACAAATAGTCTCAAAAATTCAAGTCTATTTGTGTTGATCCTTGAAAAATAATTTTTAAAATTAACCACTTGTGTAAGTCACAAAAAAATATTCTTTAAAAAATCTCATATTTTTCTGGTTGTAGGGGTGAATTTAATCCAAATGCCATATTTAAATTTTGTTCACAAAATACCCTAATATTAGGAACACAAACAAAAAACGCCCAAAAACCAGTAAGGAAAGTAGTAAAGTCGGACGGGGCCGACTATATGATACCCTTCACCACAATGGGTATATTAAACAGGACTATTAAGATGAAATTGGATGAAATAAAATATGTGATATTTATCTAAATGTGAATCGGACTAGATCTATCCATAAACATGTCATTCGTTCGGGACAAAAGTATGAAAATCGACTTCAAACAAATATCAATAGGTCATACGTTGGGCTATGTCTGTACTTCTAGAAAACGAAACTACGTTATTCTAGGCTCAATTTTGTACGTTGTGCTAAATTTTATGTCAATCTGACAAACATGAGGAGTTTGATGTACAATTTACTTGAAATCGGACGAAAATATATATGGAAGCTATACCCAAATATGAAATGATTTCAACGAAACTTGTCACAGGTTAAGTTATACTAATTTCGGTACGTTTAGTTCCCATCAGCCATATATTGTTTTTTTGCTGCGTCAATTACTTCATATCAGCTATATCTAAATCTCAACCGATTTTTACGAAACTTGGCAGACATCGCTCTAGGCTCAATTCAATACGCCATGCCAAATTTCGTGCAACTGGAAAGATATATAGGGACTTTGGTGCACCATTTACATGAAATCGGACGAAACTATATATGTGAGCTATATCTAAATCTGAACCGATTTTCTCGAAACTTGGCACACATCATTCTGGACCTAATTCAGTACTCTTTGCCAAATTTCATGCAAATCGAAAGATATGGAGGTACTTTGGTGCCCCATTTACCTTAAATCGGACGAAACTATATATGGGAGTTATATCTAAATCTGGACCGATGTTCACGAAACTTGGCAGACATAATTCTAGACTTAATTCAGTACGTTATGCCAAATTTCGTACAAATCGAAAAATATATAGGGGCTTTGGTGCACCGTTTACATGAAATCGGACGAAACTATATATGGGAGCTATATCTAAATCTGAACCGATTTTCTCGAAACTTGGCACACATCATTCTGGACCTAATTCAGTACTCCGTGCCAAATTTCATGCAAATCGGAAGATATAGAGGTACTTTGGTGCCCCATTTACCTTAAATCGGACGAAACTATATATGGGAGCTATATCTAAATCTCAACCGATTTTCTCGAAACTTGGCACACACCATTCTGAACCTAATTCAGTACTCTATGCCAAATTTCATGCAAATCGAAAGATATATAGGGACTTTGGTGCACCATTTACATGAAATCGGACGAAACTATATATGGGAGCTATATCTAAATCTGAACCGATTTTCTCGAAACTTGGCACACATCATTCTGGACCTAATTCCTTACTCTGTGCCAAATTTCATGCAAATCGGAAGATATAGAGGTACTTTGGTGCCCCATTTACCTTAAATCGGACGAAACTATATATGGGAGCTATATCTAAATTTCAACCGATTTTCACGAAACTTGGCACACATTATTCTGGACCTAATTCAGTACTCTCTGCCAAATTTCATGCAAATCGAAAGATATAGAGGGACTTTGGTGCCCCATTTACCTTAAATCGGACGAAAATATATATGGGAGCAATATCTAAATCTGAACCGATTTTCCCAATTTCAATAGGGTTCGTCCTTGGGCCAAATAAGTGACTTGTGCCAAATTTCATCCAAATCGGATTATAAATTCGACCTGTACTTTTTTTACAATTTAACATCTACAGACGGACGGACATGCATAAATCGACTCAGAAAGTGATTCTATGCATATTCTCAAAAGGAACCATGTGTCTATCTCGTTTCCTTTTGCCTGTTACAAACATATGCACAAAGACATATTACCCTGTACCACAGTGTGGTGAAGGGTATAAAAATGTGAAAGACAAAATGTAGTATTCTTCGAGTGACCCCCTGTCTGTACGCCTTTTCATTCGTTCGTCTGTCTGCCCATATTCTGCCTCGTTTAAGTGACAACAATTAACAACAGTTTTGCAGACAACTATTGTTCTCAATTTTTGGGGAAAGTTTAACAGATGGGTCTTTACAAATTACAAATATTTCCCCCATGCCTTACTACTTTTCGAAGTTAGGCAGTCAAGCACAAAATGAGTAAGAACTCCTGCAAGAAAACGACAGCAACAAACAAGTGAACGAAGTTATCAAACTTTATCATAACAATGAAATCGCAAAATAGAATCATTTGTAGAATGATAGCAAAACGGAAAAATACATAGAACGATGAATTCAGATTGTAATAGTGTGACATGTACACCTAAAGCGGTGCAAATGAATTTGTATTCAATATTTTCTACAACTATTTGCCTCTCAAACTGTGTATAAGTCCGTGTGAGTATGTGTGTCTTCACAGTTGAACAACTTTTTTCTTCGCCATGCCATCCTATTGTCGAACGAGTTCGTCGATGTTCTCTGCAGAGGTCGAATCCGAACGAACCAAACTAGATTTGAACAAAGTCTTTGAAAGAATGAACTTTGGTTTGCGTGTCAAATTGCAAGGAAGAAATGTTATTTGTTCCATTAGCGCGCAAACTAACTGAAAATATAATTTTTCTTCCAAAATCTTGAAATCGCTTCATTTCAATTAAATGGCAAACTATTTAAATTCCTAACTAGATTGAAATGAGAAGATTTCAAGATTTTGGAAGAAAGACATAATGAGGCATTTCAACATTACTTTATGTGGAAAATTAAATTTTATTTCCTGGAACAAAGTACATAGGCACTCAAGGTTACTCCTACTCAAGGCCAGAAACAAATCGCACTAAAAAAAATCACGCATTGTTTAGGTGTTTGAAAAAATATTAAAAAAAAAAATTACGACAGCTTTAGGTCTTTGAATAACTCATTTTAAACCAGTAAGGAAAGTAGAAAAGTCGGACGGGGCCGACTATATGATACCCTCCACCACTATGGGTATATTAAACAGAACAATTAACATGAAATTGGATGAACTAAAATATGTGATATTTATCTAAATGTGAATCAACTTAGATCAATCTATAGGCAGGTCATTTGTTTGTAACAATGGGACAAATGTTGGGCCGTTGGGCTATGTATGTACTTCTAGAAAACCCAACTACGTTATTCTATGCTCAATTTTATACGTTGCGCAAATTTTCATGTCAATTTGACAAACAGCATTTGCACCGTTTACTTAAAATCTGACGAAAATATATGTGGAATCTATATCCAAATATGATCCGATTTCAACGAAACTTGTCACAGGTTGGGTTATACTAATTTCAGTACGTTTTGTTCCTATCAACCATATACTAGTTCCTTGGTTCGTCAATTACTTAAAATCAATCGATCTATGCAATATTAGAACTTTGGTACAATATATACATTAAATCTGACGGAAATATATATATCTTAATCTGAGCAGATTTTCACGAAACTCAGCACACATCATTCTAGGCTCAATTCAGAATGCTATACCAAATTTCGTGCAAATCGAAGATTTATAGGGACTTTGGTAAATCTTTAAAATAAAATCGGACGAAACTATATATGGAAGCTATATCTAAATCTGGACCGATTTTCACGAAACTTGGCATAAATCACTCTAGGCTCAATTAAGTACGTTATGCCAAATTTCGAAATATATATAGGGACTTTGGTGCACCATTTACATAATATCGGACAAAACTATATATAGGAGCTATATCTAAATCTGGACCGATTTTCACGAAACTTGGCAGACATCACTCTAAGCTCAATTCAGTACGTTATGCCAAATTTCGTGCAAATCGAAAGATATTTAGGGACTTTGGTGCACCATTTACATAAAATCGGACGCAAATATATATGGGAGCTATATGGGAGCTATATCTAAATCTGAACCGATTTTCTCGAAACTTAGCACAACTCATTCTTGACATAATTAAGTACTTTATGTCAAATTTCGTGCAAATCGAGGGATATATAGGGACTTCGGTGCACCATTTGCCTAAAATCGGACGAAAATATATATGGGAGCTATATCCAAATTTGAACCGATTTTCATCAAATTTTACACACATTATTCTAGACCTAATTCATTACGCTGTGCCAAATTTCGTGCAAATCAAAAGATATATAGGGACTTTTGTACACCATTTACCTTAAATCGGACGAAAATATATATGGGAGCTATATCTAAATCTGTACCGATTTTTATGAAATTTTACACATATTATTCTAGACCTAATTCATTACGCTGTGCCAAATTTCGTGCAAATCGAATGATATGTAGGGACTTTGGTGCACCATTTACAAAAAATCGGACGAAAATATATATGGGAGCTATATCTAAATCTGAACCGATTTTTATGAAATTTTACACACATCATTCTAGACCTAATTCATTACTCTGTGCCACATTT
>NW_026875773.1:0-18285 GCF_032173495.1 Musca vetustissima | reverse complement strand
ATATGACAAAGCGTACTGAATTGAGTCCAGAATGATGGACTTATTTGGCCTAAGGACGAACCCTATTTCAAATTTGGACAAATCGGTTCAGATTTAGATATAGCTCCCATATATATATTCGTCCGATTTAAGGTAAATAGTGCACCAAAGTCCCTATATATCTTTCGATTTGCACGAAATTTGGCACAGCGTACTGAATTAAGCCTAAAACAATGTATCCCAAGTTGCGTGAAAATCGGTTCAGATTAAGATATAGCTGCCATATATAATTTCGTCCGATTTTATGTAAAAGGTGCACCCAAGTCCCTATATATCTTTCGATTTGCACGAAATTTGGCAAAGCGTAATGAATAAGGTATAGAATGTTGTGTGTTACATTTCATGAAAATCGGTTCAGATTTAGATATAACTCCTATATATATTTTCGTCCGATTTTAGGTAAATGGTGCACCAAAGTCCTTATATATCCTTCGATTTGCACGAAATTTAGCATAGCGTAATGAATTAAGTCTAGAACGATGTGTGTTAAGTTTGTTGAAAATCGGATCAGATTTAAATATAGATCCCATATATATGTTCGTCCGATTTAATGTAAATGGTGGACCAAAGTCGCTATACATCATTCGATTTGCATGAAATTTGGCACAGCGTAATGAAAAATTTAGTATCGGTTGCAGAATGACATGTTTATTGATCCATTTACTGGTCCTTTAAAATTAAATTTTAATTTTAAATCGGTTCAGATTTAGATATAGCTCCCATATATATTTTCGTCCGATTTAAGGTAAATAGTGCACCAAAGTCCCTATATATCTTTCGATTTGCACGAAATTTGGCACAGCGTACTGAATTAAGCCTAAAATGATGTATCCCAAGTTGCGTGAAAATCGGTTCAGATTAAGATATAGCTGCCATATATAATTTCGTCCGATTTTATGTAAAAGGTGCACCCAAGTCCCTATATATCTTTCGATTTGCACGAAATTCGGCAAAGCGTAATGAATAAGGTATAGAATGAATATCGGTTCAGATTTAGATATAACTCCTATATATATTTTCGTCCGATTCAATGTAAATAGTGCGCCAAAGTCCCCAAAATGTCTTTCGATTTGCACGAAATTTAGCACGGCGTAATGAATTAGGTCTAGAATGATGTGTGTCAAGTTTGTTGAAAATCGGTTCAGATTTAAATATCGCTCCCATATATATGTTCGTCCGATTTAATGTAAATGGTGCACCAAAGTCCCTATGTATCTTTCGATTTGCATGAAATTTGGCACAGCGTAATGAAAAATTTAGTATCGGTTGCAGAATGACATGTTTATTGATCCATTTACTGGTCCTTTAAAATTAAATTTTACTGGTCCTTTAAAAATGCGACGTCTGTTAGGATTCATCTGTTGAATACACCCAAAGTGGTGAAGGGTATAGTCGGCCCCGCCCGACTTTACTACTTTCCTTACTGGTTTGAAGTTAACATAAGGCGTGGATTATTTAAAAAATATTTTTTGAAGTTAAAATAAGGCGTGGATTTTTTTACAAAATATTTTTTGAAGTCATATTTTTTTGAGGACATACACGCTTATTGTTCCTTGAAACAAATTAAAGTTCGTTTCTTAAGTCTTTTGTTCAATTTCCCATTTCCCATTTAGTTTGCTGATTAGTAGCCATAAACATTGAACAAATTGTAATATAACAATTAATACCACGCGAAATTTTCTCCCCTCCATATATGATTAAAGCCCACTTTGACACCTGCTGAGAATTGTGGTTACGTATTTGTTGTTTGCCCCCCACCTCCAAAGAGAGTTAATAGAGATACCAAGCAAAAAAGCAGCTGAACAAAATGGTCTAATAAAAACTCCACATGTGTTAACAAAACGAACCGAATTGAGTTGAATTGAATCAAATGTGGAAAAGACGGCTACAATTACCCAATGTTCAACATTCAAATAAAAATAATTGTAATTGTTGGAGAAAGAGGAGGAGAGTGGAGGGGAGATTTGAAAGAGGCCAGGTTATGGTGGCATAAAACACTTAAACTCCTGGGGATTTTAACATGGAATGGAAATAAATGCAACATAGGTAGAGAAAGTGAGCTAGGGGAGAGAGAGGAGGGTATGTGTGTGATACACCCAATTTTGTTGTCTTATTTGGACCCAAACGAACAGTTGGAATTCTCTCTGTGGTGGTGTAATAATTGAAACCATTTGAAATCATTAAAATGGGAAGAGATTCCCCAACCTTCTCTCTGGCATCTTCGCCATTGGTGATGGCATAGAAAATTTTCAATTTACATATGACTAATTGCCGGAGATAGCTTATCAGAGATCAAAGCCACAACTCACACACAATTAATTCTTCGATCTTCTTCTTTTCATTACTTAACAGGGTTAAGCCCTATCATCTACTTTTCAATACAAAAAAAAAACAAAACAATACAATGATCGAGATCTATGGGTGGCAGGGTACGGCCCTTACCTAGACTGAGACTATGTCATTTCATCTTTTCGTTTGTAATATCTTTATCATAAACAGGCTACATACACCATTTAACGCTTTTCTTCATGGAACCCTCACGCACACACACACACAATGAATCTCATAGAGACTATCCATGGATTTATTCTTCTAGTTGCCGTTCCTTTTGATTATAAATGGAGTGCAGGAATGTGTGTGTGTGCCCATATTGCCATCACCAGCGACACTAAAGCCCGCACGATAATTTTCCAATTAATCATTTCTCGTTTGGGGCTTTTCACACTTGGCTTGGCTTCATTCAATACAGGGGGGATTCTGGTCGTTGTTGTTGCTGTACCCTTAAGCCAATATTTTGCTATAATAAATTCTGTAACAAAAAAAAAACAAAACCTAGGAGGGGCATGTGGGCAGGAGAGAAATAAAAAATATTTTTCACAAGTGGAAAAAGCGTTAAGTTCAGCGGGGCCGTAATTTTGATACCCACCACCATAGGTATACTGAAAGGTACTTGAAATGAAAATATAGTGAACATGTCAAAAATTGGACCTATACCGACAGTTCTACAAACCGATTAATATAAACAATTATGTACACCAAATACAAATGTCAACGATTTTTAATCGGTATTCTTCATAAAATCTGAAAACCCCAAAAAGTGGACTGATATTGATTACGCATGGTAGAGTGAAACCGGTGTATAAAATCCTCAAACTACTGAGTTATATGAGACTATGCCTTAAAGGCGGGGGCCCAAAATTGATTACATAGCTATGAATTAGCGAATATTTTGGGTTATTATTATATAAAGGACTATGCCTAATCAATGACCCAAATAGCTCAATTTCGAACCCAATATTTTAGTTTCTTATCTCAATTATTTCATTCAGGAGGTATCATTGGGAGAGATGCCTAACTGCTGGCCGATATATTTCATCATCCTCAGGTTCGAGTTGTTTTTTATTACGATATCCTTAGATGGCGGAATGATTATAAAATATGGCTAAATCGTCTTAGAAATCCATACGTTGTACGGTAGAGTAAAGAATATCACCCATATTATGGTGGACTACAGGTATATTAAGACAACCCCAACGCCTGGAACCAATCAGATAACTGCTTTAATATAAACCTGTAAGGAAAGACTATATAATCAAAAGTCATTTCGTGTAAATCAGATGAAAATTTATATGAGAGCTATATCTAAATCTGAACCGATTTTCATGAAACCTAACACACATCATTCTAGACCTAATTCAGTACGCTGTGCCAAATTTCGTGAAAATCGAAAGATATATAGGGACTTTGGTATTCCGTTTACCTTAAATCGGACGAAAATATATATGGCAGCTATATATAAATCTCGACCGATTTTCAGGAAACTTAGCACACACCCCTCTAGATTTTATTCCGTATGCTGTACCAAATTTCATGCAAATCGAAAGATATATAGGGACTTTGATATAGCATTTACATAAAATCGGACGAAAATATATATAGGAGCTATATATAAATCTGAATCGATTTTTACGAAACTTTGCACACATCAGTCTAGGCTGAATTCAGCACGCCATGCCAAATTTCGTCCAAATCGGATTATTTATAGGGACTTTGGTGCACCATTTACCTTTAATCGGACGAAAATATATATGGGAGCTATATCTAAATCTGTTCCGAGTTTCACGAAATTTAACACACATCATTCTAGACCTAATTCATTGCGCTATGCCAAATTTCGTGCAAATCGAAAGATATTTAGGGACTTTGATGCACCATTAACCTTAAATCGGACGAAAATATATATGGGAGCTATATATAAATCTGACCCGATTTTCAGGAAACATAACACACATCATTCTAGACCTAATTCAGTACACTATGCCAAATTTCGTGCAAATTGAAATATATATAGGTACTTCGGTGCACCATTAACCTTAAATCGGAAGAAAATATATATATTTGAGCTATATATAAATCTGACCCGATTTTTTCGAAACTTGGCACACGTCATTCCAGACTCAATTCAGTACACTATGTCAAATTTCGTGCAAATCGAAAGATATATAGGAACTTCGGTGCACCATTTACTGAAAATCGGACGAAAATATATATGGGAGCTTTATCGAAATCTGAACCGATTTTCTTCAATTTCAATAGGGTTCGTCCTTTGGCCAAATAAAATATATTTTTTTTATTATTTAGATCCTTAAAAATATTTTTTAAAAAATCCTTATATAGATCTTTAAAGACCCCTAAATGTAAAGCGATCTTTACCAAAAATAGGGGTCTTCATTAGGCAGAATCCATCCTACATGCAAAATTTCATGAAATTGTTCCATAACTGTGACCTGTATCGTGTTTACAAATTATAATGGACAGACGGACGGACACACATGTGTAGATCGACTCAGCTAGTCGAGATATGACCATTGGTATATTTAAAGGTGGGTCTAGGCTGCACAAAGCTATAATACCCTGACAAGAAAGTTGTGTAGGGTATAATAAATCCACGCCTTGTGTAGGTTCTCCAAAAATAGTTAAAAAACGGAGCAGTATAGTCGGACGGGGCCGACCATACGATACCCTACACAACTACCACGAACTCTAACTTTCTGACGATGTTTATTCCGAGTCTGAGTAATATTTCGTGATATTTGCCCCCTCTTGTCCGATTAGAGGTTAACAACACCTCTTCCTTACTATTTTCGAATATTCAGTACAGTCCTTCTAATTACTTGTCCAGATTACCTTCACGGTGGGTTGTGTTGTGATTTTTGGATTATACTCTACTCGAAAACACACAAAAAATTATATTCTCCGTCCATTTCATCCCAAAATTTTAATCTGATCATCACCGAAAATTATAGGCGTTGTTCTTGACCATAACTGGAACCTCATGAACAATTTCAAAGCCATCAGCGCGATATTTCTCCCTCTAATGTGGTAATGGGTTACTAAATAATATCTGAATACGTAAGCACCTGTAAATATTTGACTGTAACTCCCACATCTGAGTAGATACATCACTATATTTGGTATCAATTTAAAGGCCAACCACTCCTCTTGGATATGCTATCAACTCCTGGGGTCTACATCCTCCAGGAGTAAGTATATATGCCATAGAATACAAATTTTGTCATTTTTCACACAAAAGTCAGGGTCCATTTGACCCGCTAAATATTGACCGATCTTTATCAAAACATGCATGCTTATTCTCTGGCCCGATCCCCTTCTTCATGCAAAAATTTGCGGTGTTTGGGCCATAATTGCGGCCTCTGGAGCGACCAGAAAAACCGACAAAAATTTAGTATTTGGTCCATTTCATCCCCTAAATATTAACCGATCTTTTCCAAAAACAATAAGGGTCTTCATTGGCCAGAACCCATCCTACATGCAAAATTTCGTGAAGATTGGTCCATGACTGTGCCCTGTATCGTGTTTACAAATTATAATAGACAGACGGACGGGCACACATGTCTAGATCGACTCAGCTAGTCGAGATATGACGATCGGTATACTTAAAGGTGGGTCTAGGACCAATATTTCGCGGCGTTACAAACATTTGGGGCTGCACAAAGCTATAATACCCTGACAACATAGTTGTGTAGGGTATAAAAATCTAGCCTTATGTAGCTCCTTAAAAATATATATTTTTTAATACAATTCCAAAATCCGCCTTATTGCAGACACTTTAAAATAATTTTTAAAAAATCCCCGCCTTATGTAGGTTTTTTTTAAATACCCTCACCTTATATAGGTCCTTAATATATTTTTATATTTCCCATCGTTTGTATATATCCATCCATTCTTCCCTGGTTTGTATGTAAATACCATTGTCACCTCAAAGAATAGCTGCTGATTGCTTACCCATAACCACCGCCACCATCATCAGTGGCACAACTGGCATCACCAGCACCACTACCACGACCACCATCATCCGCACTGCCTTAACAATAACCGTTACCATTCTCATTTACACCCGATTGAAAAAAAAAAATAAAATAAAACCGTCACCTAGGCCACACCAGCCATAATAACCACAATAGTCACACACCCCACCCCATACCCCTTGGATATGTTGTCGTTGCCCCTTCTCCCAGCTTAGTTTTCACATAGCATTTTAATAAATGTCTGAGACATATTGCAACTTTAAATAAAGCATTCGGCATTATTCAATATAACTGCCCCGATAGGCGGATCGTGGATAGGGGGCACCAGGCGAAGAACCCACAATAGCCTCTTGCAGCTAAGAAATTGGATAAGCCAGCCTGGCCAACAGCTATGCCTGCCATCGAACAATGTGCGAAGGTATGTCTCACAGTCAGTGTGTGTGTGCAGGTGTGTGTGAGTGTGTCCGTGTGCCATCAACACCGCCACCATAGACCTGATAAATGATTTCGATTAGTTGGTGCTTGTAATACGACGCCTATAAATGGACTTTGATTGAACGCGCTATGCTTTATAAGATGTTATAGAAACGACACCAAATGCAGCAAGGAAAAATATATCGTTTTTATTGAATGGAGTGGGGGGGAGGGGGAAGGTAAGACGTCTAAAGGAGGTTTACGATTTCCATGGCTGTTTGTTACAATATAAAGCAAGTGCGTTTTCCAATGGTGGCATGGGATGCTGCACCCTCTCAGGTGATGGAATGGGTACACCATTTCGCAAGGCGTGGATTTTTAAAAAAATGTTTGTCAAGGTTTTATACAAGGCGTGGATTTTTTCAAGGCCTTCGAAAAGGCGTGAATTTTTTCAAGGTATTCGACAAGGCTTGGAGTTTTTTAAGACCTTTGACAAGGCATGGATTTTTTCAAGGCCTTCGACAAGTCTTGGATTTTTTTCAAGGCCTTCGACAAGGCATGGATTTTTTAAAGACCTTCGACAAGGCTTGGATTTTTAAAATAATAATTTCAAAAATTATTTCTTCGGCAATGGTGTTGTAATGAGAGCACTTTATCAGCAGCTGTTTTTTTCTGTTTTTGAAAAATATATGACTTCAACACCATGCCACATAAACCAAGACGAAAAAAAAACTCCATAAAAAGAGAGAAAAAATCTAGTCTATGTACCCGTGTCCGATCCTATTAAAGAAAAATAAAAAAATGCTGTAAGCGATTTGACAAATTGTCTCTAATTGAAAGATTAGCTCTTGTTGTTGTCTGTCTATCTATCTAAATGACTGTCCGTCCGTCCGCCCATCCGCTAGTCAGGCAGTTTACAAGTCTTTCTATCGATCTTCTTTGGTGTCTAGGAATATATGTGCGAGTGTCTGTCTGTGTGTGTTTGGCTATTACACTGTCCATCACTTAGGTTGGCTGGTAGTCTGTCTGTCTTTCCATCCATTTGTCCATCTAAGAGTTTCCTCTAGATTTTTGTTTGTTTTTATTTTCTTTATCATCGATTCATGATCTTCATAACACTTTGTTTCCTCTGTAGTTGGACGTGGTCGGGGTTCTATGGCTGATGTCTGGTTTGCTGTATTCGTGTGAGGCTTTATTAATCAATGTTTTTGAATTGTTGCCATAATTTAATTTCCCATTTTTTTAAGCGGGTAATCAAGTTGGGTTCATTTTTCAGACAGAGATTAATTTTTGTGGATTTTTTAAGGAATATTTTTCACGCCTTCCAAATTCATAGATTTTGTAGAGAAAAATTTTCCAATTTTTTAAAAAAAAAAAAATTTCTAACAGCCCTAAGGCGTGGATTTTTTTAAAAATGTTTTTAGGATTTTTTTCAGAGACCTCCACAAGGCGTGGTTTTTTTAAAGAATATTTTTTCAAGGACCTATCCAAGGCGTGGATATTTTAAAGAATATTTTTTCAAGGACCTATCCAAGGCGTGGATATTTTAAAGAATATTTTTTCAAGGACCTATCCAAGGCGTGGATATTTTAAAGAATATTTTTTCAAGGACCTATCCAAGGCGTGGATATTTTAAAGAATATTTTTTCAAAGCCTTTCCAAGTCTCCCTAATGGAAAAAAATTCTCAGGGGGAATTTTTTCCATTAGCCTCATAATTATTAGCTTATTTGTTCTGCTATTTGTACAACGTATGCGGAACATCTATTACACATCGATAACATTCTCAAAAAATTTGTTGTTGTTTTTTTTCTGATTTTCACCACTCACTTGTCGTTTACTTGGTGGCGGTATCCTTTGTCGCACCATCATTTGCTCTCACAAATGACCAGTCAGGTGCCGAACCTAGGTCCCCGAAAATGAATATCCACATTCCTGAGAGATTACTTTGTTATTTAGGCGATTGGTCGAATGGATGCCTGCAATAAAATCGGAACATCAACTAACACGAAAAACAACCAAAGTCAATTGCCAAACAACAACAAAAAACGTAGTTGTTGTTGTTTTTTTTTTTTTTTTCTTTTGTTTTTGGCAAAAAGCCGAGAAATAAAGTTCACATAGAAACTTGAAAAACTTCTCTATTTGATCGGTAAGAAGAAGATGATGAGGTATATATTCGGAATTATACGCGCACGCACAAGGCGGCAAAATTAAAGCGTATATGTGCAACAAAATGTGGCAACAAGGAAAAAGAAGAAGAAGAACGATGCTTAAGGAAGCAATAACAACAACAATCGTCAAAGATGAAAGGAACCTCAGGAAAAAAAAAACTGCAGCAACAGCGCCACAAAGGTAACGCATTTTTATTGCAGCTACCCAAAAAAGGACAACGAACTATGGAGCAACAACAACAACATGGCAACAAGAACAACAACAAGAGCATGAGATGAGGCACAAGATGATGTTTATTGTGGCACTTGTTAGATGAGAGAGAAGAAGCGAAGTTATCGATTGGGGAAAAGGGGCCTTGAAAAAATATTCCTTAAAAATGCACGCCTTGGGAAGGCTTTGAAAAAAATATTCCTTAAATAATCCACGCCTTGGGAAGGCTTTGAAAAAATATTCTTTAAAAAATCCACGCCTTGGGAAGGCTTTGAAAAAATATTCTTTAAATAATCCACGCCTTGGATAGGTCCTTGAAAAAATATTCTTTAAAAAATCCACGCCTTGGATAGGTCCTTGAAAAAATATTCTTTAAAAAATCCACGCCTTGGATACGTCCTTGAAAAAATATTCTTTAAAAAATCCACGCCTTGGATAGGTCCTTGAAAAAATATTCTTTAAAAAATTTACGCCTTGGATAGGTCCTTGAAAAAATATTCTTTAAAAAATCCACGCCTTGGATAGGTCCTTGAAAAAATATTCTTTAAAAAATCCACGCCTTGGATACGTCCTTGAAAAAATATTCTTTAAAAAATCCACGCCTTGGATAGGTCCTTGAAAAAATATTCTTTAAAAAATCCACGCCTTGGATAGGTCCTTGAAAAAATATTCTTTAAAAAATCCACGCCTTGAATAGGTCCTTGAAAAAATATTCTTTAAAAAATCTACGCCTGGGGAAGGCTTTGAAAATATATTCTTTAAAAAATCGACGCCTTGAGAAGGCTTTGAAAAAATATTCTTAAAAAATCGACGCCTTGAGAAGGCTTTGAAAAAATATACTTTAAAAAATCGACGCCTTGAGAAGGCTTTGAAAAAATATTCCTTTTAGAATCCACGCCTTGGGAAGGCTTTGAAAAAATATTCTTTAAAAAATCCACGCCTTAAGAAGACTTTGAAAAACTATTTTTTAAAAAATCCACGTCTTATGGAGGTCCTCAAAAATATTCTTTAAAAAATCCATGCCTTATATCGGTCGCATAAAAATATTTTTTTAAAAAATCCCCGTCTTATGGCCCCTCTAAATTCGCTCCTGTCAACTTTTCCTTCAATTGCACCACTTATGGTGCAACCATAAGGCGAAATGTTATTGTGGCAACATTGCTGCTGCCGATGATTGTCGTCATCGTCACAGGTTGTTGTAACAATTCCCGGCACCAGAAGAAAGTGTTTTGCCTTGTGGCGGAAACGTTCGGAGAATGCGTTTGTGCACGCGCCTATGACTACTCCCCAACAGTTCAGTCCCGACGTAGCCGTACATTGGGAAACAAAAGTGTTAATTAGTGTTTTGCCATGTTCATAAATGTGCGATGCAGTGCACACGTTCCACATGGCGATGATGATGCTGTTGCTGGTGCTATGATCTACCCCAAGCTAACGAAGAAACGAAACAAATTGCAGAAACTATGGCTTAGTTACAGTTATGGCCATATATGAAGATCTTTGATGGTCCAAATTAATATAGGTGTGTGTGTATGTACGTGTGTGTGTAGTTGTGAACAAACATGCGTTTGTTATATGCAATTTTCATCAGTTTTTACAGTTGCGTATGCTTGATTGCTTTTTACAGACAAAAACTATGAAATAAAAACAAAAGACTTAAGCAACAAACTTGATTGTTTGTTCATGTTTCATTTTTCGTGTTGAGTCGTTTCGATGTTTTTTATACCCTTCACCACACTGTGGTACAGGGTATTATGTCTTTGTGCATATGTTTGTAACAGGCAAAAGGAAACGAGATAGACACATGGTTCCTTTTGAGAATATGCATAGAATCACTTTCTAAGTCGATTTAAGCATGTCCGTCCGTCCGTCCGTCCGTCCGTCCGTCTGTCCGTCCGTCTGTCCGTCCGTCTGTCTGTCCATGTTAAATTTCATCCAATTCATCCGAATTGGATGAAATTTGGCATAGGTCACTTGTTCGGCCCAAGGACGAACCCTATTGAAATTGGGAAAAATCGGTTCAGATTTAGATATAGCTCCCATATATATATTTAACCGATTTAATGTAAACGGTCCCTATATATCTTTCGATTTGCACGAAATTTTTTACAGCGTAATCATTTAAGTCTAGAATGATGTCTGCCAAGTTTCGTGAAAATCGGTCCAGATTTAGATATAGCTCCCATATATAGTTTCGTCCGATTTCATGTAAATGGTGCCCCAAAGTCCCTATATATATTTCGATTTGCACGAAAATTGGCATAACGTATTAAATTAAGCCTAGAGTGATGTCTGCCAAGTTTCGAGAAAATCGGTTCAGATTTAGATATAGCTCCCATATATAGTTTCGTCCGATTTCATGTAAATGGTGCCCCAAAGTCCCTATATATCTTTCGATTTGCACGAAATTTGGCATAACGTATTAAATTAAGCCTAGAGTGATGTCTGCCAAGTTTCGAGAAAATCGGTTCAGATTTAGATATAGCTCCCATATATAGATTCGTCCGATTTCATGTAAATGGTGCCCCAAAGTCCCTATATAACCTTCGATTTGCTCGAAATTTGGCATAGCGAAATGGATTAGGTCTAGATTGATGTGTGTTAAGTTTGCTGAAAATCGGTTCAGATTTAGATATAGCTCCCATATATATTTGCGTCCGATTTAAGGTAAATGGAGTACCAAAGTCCCTATATATCTTTCGATTTGCACGAAATTTGGCATAACGTATTTAATTAAGCCTAGAGTGATGTCTGCCAAGTTTCGAGAAAATCGGTTCAGATTTAGATATAGCTCCCATATATAGTTTCGTCCGATTTCATGTAAATGGTGCCCCAAATTCCCTATATATCTTTCGATTTGCACGAAATTTGGCATAACGTATTAAATTAAGCCTTGAGTGATGTTTGCGAAGTTTCGAGAAAATCGGTTCAGATTTAGATATAGCTCCATATATAGTTTCGTCCGATTTGATGTAAATGGTGCCCCAAAGTCCCTATATATCCTTCGATTTGCTCGAAATTTGGCATAGCGAAATGGATTAGGTCTAGATTTATGTGTGTTAAGTTTGCTGAAAATCGGTTCAGATTTAGATATAGCTCCCATATATATTTTCGTCCGATTTAAGGTAAATGGTGTACCAAAGTCCCTATATATCCTTCGATTTGCACGAAATTTGGCATATCGTACTTAATTAAGTCTAGAATAGTGCACGTTAAGTTTCTCGAAAATCGGTTTGGATTTAAATATAGCTCCTATATAAATTTTCGTCCGATTTAATGTAAATAGTGTACCGAAGTCCCTATACATATTTCGATTTGCACAAAATTTGGCATAGTGTACTAAAATGAGTCTGGAGATTTAAGTGAAATGAGATTTATATATAGCTCCTATATATTTTTGCTTCCGATTTTATGTAAATTGTGCACTAAAGACCCAAAGTTTGTCCGATTGCCACACAATTATGTACAATACAGAAGTTAATATAAGATAATCTCTGCCATTCTCATTGAAATCGGTTCAGATTTTGATATAGCTTCTACATATATATTTTCGTCCAATTTTACACAAAATTGACACAAATTTTGCACAACGTACTAAAGTTTTGAAATTTGGAAAGTGTAGAAATCGGTTCAGATTTTGATAGAGCTTCTATATATATTTTCTGCCGAGTTTTGGTAATTTTGTCCCATTGTAAGAAGCAACCGTATATCTGAACAAATGAAAAATTTAGTATAGGTTGCAGAATTCGACGTCTATTAGCATTCATCTGTTGAATATACCCAAAGTGGTGAAGGGTATCATATAGTCGGCCCCGCCCGACTTTTCTACTTTCCTTACTGGTTTTTTAATTTGTTTACTTCAAATGGAAAAGTTCAAAGTTGAATTGTCAGAGTGTTAATGAATTTGTTTGGATTTGAAGAAAAAAAATAACCACAACAAGAAAAATAAATATTTAAAATATTATTAAGAAACAACGGCGAAGAGGGAGATATTATTAAGAAACATAACGGCCTGGAATTTTTTTAAAGAATATTTTTTTAAAGCCTTCCTAGGTCGTGGATATTTTAAAGAATATTTTTGAAGACCTCCATAAGTTCCTTCCTGAGGCGTTTTTTAAAAAATATCGTTCAAGGTCTTATCATATGCGTGGATTTTTTAAAGAATATATTTCAAAAACTTATCAGAGGCGTGGATTTTTTAAAGAATATTTTTTCAAGGACCTATCCAAGGCGTGGATTTTTTAAAGAATATTTTTTCAAGGACCTATCCAAGGCGTGGATTTTTTAAAGAATATTTTTTCAAGGACCTATCCAAGGCGTGGATTTTTTAAAGAATATTTTTTCAATCCTTCCTAAAGCGTGGATTTTTTAAAGAGTATTTTTTCAAAGCCTTTCCAAGGCGTGGATTTTTTAAAGAATATTTTTTCAATCCTTCATAAAGCGTGGATTTTTTAAGGATATTTTTTCAAGCCTCCCTAAGGCGTGGATTTTTTAAAGAATATTTTTTTAGAGACCTCCACAAGGCGTGGATTTTTTAAAGAATATTTTTTCAAAGCCTTCCCAAGGCGTGGATTTTTTAAAGAATATTTTTTCAAAGCCTTCCCAAGGCGTGGATTTTTTAAAGAATATTTTTTCACAGACCTCCACAAGGCGTGGATTTTTTAAAGAATATTTTTTCACAGACCTCCACAAGGCGTGGATTTTTTAATGAATATTTTTTCACAGACCTCCACAAGGCGTGGATTTTTTAAAGAATATATTTTCAGAGACCTCCACAAGGCGTGGATTTTTTAAAGAATATTTTTTCAGAGACCTCCTAAGGCGTGGTTTTTTTAAAGAATATTTTTTCAGAGACCTCCACAAGGCGTGGATTTTTTAAAGAATATTTTTTCAAGGCCTCTCCTAAGGCGTGGATTTTTTAAAGAATATTTCTTCAAAGCCTTCCTAAGGCGTGGATTTTTTAAAGAATATTTGTTCAAGCTTCCCCTAAGGCGTGGATTTTTTAAAGAATATTTTTTCAAGCTTCCCCTAAGGCGTGGATTTTTTAAAGAATATTTTTTCAAGCTTCCCCTAAGGCGTGGATTTTTTAAAGAATATTTTTCAAGCTTCCCCTAAGGCGTGGATTTTTTAAAGAATATTTTTTCAAAGCCTCCCTAAGGCGTGGATTTTTTAGAGAATATTTTTTCAGAGACCTTCACAAGGTGTGGATTTTTTAAAGAATATTTTTTCAAGCATACCTAAGGCGTGGATTTTTTAGAGAATATTTTTCAAGGACCTATCCAAGGTGTGGATTTTTTAAAGAATATTTTTTCAAGGCCTCCAACCTTGTCTAACTTAGTGTTTTGATAATTTATTTCCTCTTTATTGACCACAAGCTGGAAAGCTGGAAAAAACAACCTCTCCTCATATTAACAATTAACAAGTACATTACGTGGCTTAAAACAATACTCTCCTCCTCTTCGCCACATCCCCACCTCTTGGGCAATAATTTAATAAATTTTATCGTTATCCAAGGTTAAAGTAACAAAACTGAATCATAAAAATCCGGCAAAGACGGCTGCAGAGCTTTCTTTGAACATGGCTGTAAAATGTTCTTCTAATTAACTCAGCTAAGCCTGGGAGGCTAGCAACAGGGTTTGTTAGACTGGTGGTGGTGGCGATATTGGTGCTGAAAACCCATTAAAAACCAATAGAGTTATAATGGACCCCCCACCTTCTCTCCCCGCCAAATTTCCCCTCCAAGAAAATAATTAACTTTTGTTTGGTTTAGTCACAACACCCCCTGTTTTTTTTCGGGGCCTCCCATTTCGAAGCGCTTAGGACACTATTCCCAAATGGCCCATATATCATGGATGACTATGGCCTGGCCATTGTGTGTTTTTGGGGTTATTGTCGGCTGGTGGTGTTGTTGTTTTTTGCGAAACCACAAAAGAGTTTAATTTTCAATAAATCAGCAGCCGAGCTGGCGAACTGTTACAAGTTTACGACAATCAGGCGGCGTCTTGGTAATGCCGCGGGATTGTAAATTAAAGCGACTTAAATGACCGATCGATTAAGCGGAATTTGAGTAAATTTTATGAAACTAATCATCATCATTTAGGGAGAGGGGAATGGGTAATTTGAAATGGTCTAATAAGGCGGCAGCATTAAATTCCCACGCTTTATTTTTATGGGCACTTGAGTGACCAATTGAATGGTAACTTTGAGAGGGGAGTAGAGGGATAAGGGGACTGCCAAACAATGCCATTATTTTTTTGTTTCTTTCCGATAAATTTAAATATCATTCATTTCTGATTGAAAGCCATTGAAAGCGAGTGTTATGTTTTGACAACTATTCAAAGTTTTGTGTTTCATTGTTTCACTACAAAAAATGTTTAAATTTTTGTTATGCAAAAACAACAACAAAATAATTGTATCCACAAAAAATCCGCAACGCTAACAATAATGATTGATTATTATTTTATGATGCATTGTGTTGATTTATGGAATTCATCTAGCTCAATACCTTAGCCAAAAAAGACAAATGGTGTACAATGGGTCATGAGGGGTTAAGTGAACACAATTGGTCAATAACACCCTACACTGGGGGATAAAAGAAAACTCGATAAAAATACACATCTCAAAAATAATTTTGAAACCAGTAAGGAAAATAGTAAAGTCGGACTAGGCCGACTATATGATACCCTTCACCACTCGAAGGAAACAAGTCTCAATTTGATACGTTGTGCGGACAAAAATTAGGAGTTTGGTGCACCATATATGTAAAACCGGACGAAAATATATATGGGAGCTATATCTATATCTGAACCGATTTTCACCAAACTTGGCACACATCATTCTAGACCAAATTAAGTACGCTGTGCCAAATTTCGTGCAAATCGAAAGATATATAGGGGCTTTGGTACACCATTTACATAAAATCGGACAAAAATAAATATGGGAGCTATATCGAAATCTGAACCGATTTTCCCGAAACTCACTGCTCATTATTCTAGAATCAATTTAGTACGATATGCTAAAGTTCGTACAAATCGAAGAATATATAGGGTCTCTGGTGCACTATGTACCTAAAATCGGAAGAAAATATATATCGGAGCTATATCGAAATCTGAACCGATTTTCCCGAAACTCACTGCTCATCATTCTAGTATCATTTCAGTACGATATGCTAAAGTTCGTGCAAATCGAATGATATATAGGGACTTTGGTGCACCATTTACCTTAAATCGGACGAAAATATATATGGAAGCTATATCTAAATCTGAACCGATTTTCACGAAACTTAGCACACGTCATTCTAGTCTTAATTCAGTACGCTATACCAAATTTCGAGCAAATCGAAAGTTATATAGAAACTCTGGTGCACAATTTACCTAAAATCGGACGAAAAGATATATGGGAGCTATATCTAAATCTGAACCGATTTGCACGAAATTAAAACACACATCGTTCTAGACATAATTTAGTAATCTATGCCAAATTTCGTGCAAATCGAAGGATATATAGGGACTTCCGTGCTCCATTTACATAAAATCGGACGATAATATAAATGGGAGCTATATCTAAATCTGAACCGATTTTCACGAAACTTAGCAGACATTAGTCCAGGCTTAATCCAGTGCGCTATGCAAAATTTCTTGCAAATCGAAAAATACATATAGGGACTTTGGTGCACTATTTACCTTAAATCGGACGAAAATATATATGGTAGCTATATCCAAATCTGAACCGATTTTCACGAAACTTAACACACATCACTCTAGACTTAATTTATTGCGTTGTGCTAAATTTCGTGCAAATCGAAAGGTATTTAGGGACTTTGGAGCACTATTTACCATAAATCGGACGAAAATATAAACGGAAGCTATATCTAAATCTGAACCGATTTTTCCGAAATTTAACACACATCATTCTAGACTCAATTCAGTACGCTATGTCAAATTTCGTGCATATCGAAAGATATTTAGGGACTTTGGAGCACTATTTACCTTAAATCGGACGAAAATATTTATGGGAGCTATATCTAAATCTAAACCGATTCCCACGAAATTTAACACACATCATTCTAGACTCAATTCAGTACGCTGTGCTAAATTTCGTGCAAATCGAAGGATATAAAGGGAGTTTGGTGCACTATTTGCCTAAAATCGGACAAAAATATTATGAGAGCTATATCTAAATCTGAACCGATTTTCACGAAATTTAACTCACATTGTTCTAGACTTATTTTAGTACGCTATGCCAAAATTCACGCCTTGCAAAGGCTTTGAAAAAATCAACGCCTTGGGAAGGGTTTGAAAAAATCCACGCCATGGGAAGGCTTTGAAAAAATCCACGTCTTGGGAAGACTTAGAAAAGTCCACGCTTTGGGAAGGCTTTAAAAAAATCCACGCCTTGGGAAAGCATTGAAAAAATCCACGGCTTATGGCTTATTGAAAATTTTAAAATTCGAAACCTTTTTTATTTATTGTTCAATTTATTTATTTTGAATATTTCCCAAATCAAATTTCCCACTGACACTTTTGTCATAAATAGTTTCAAAGAATTTTCTTCATCAACAAATTTTGAACTTCCTGTTTGGCAAGTGTAATGCAACAACAACAACCAAAAATTCACAAATCTTCTCCAAAATTCCAAAACCACACAAAGCTATTTAATTTCCAATTTTCTTTCGTTTCGAATATTTTTGTTGTTCGAAGTGACCAACCCCAAAAATGTTCGGCCACAACACATATGTTTGTATGTACGACATGTCCTAACCACAGCCAGGCTAGAAAATGATCAATCGATCGATCACATCTCACACATACGAAGATGCAGAACCTCATATCAGCCAAAGATGCTTTGACGAAGTCGAAGCAGCAGACAAAGCTTCGCTTTGTTTTGTTTGTTTCTCCACAGCTTAGAATATCTGTCCGCAGGAACTGGAGATGACTTGAATATTGGTTCCCAAGGCAAAAAAATAATTCATAGCCCCTCTTGAAAGCCCAGCGTAGTCATCGTCGTGTGGAGGTCACGTGTGGTGTGGTGACCTCTATGACCATATTTTGCATTAGTTCAGTGCCTGTGCTCTTCTACTCTCAAAATCGTACATGCCAGCCAGCCAAGCAGCCATCCAGTCAG
>NW_026875772.1:0-181996 GCF_032173495.1 Musca vetustissima | reverse complement strand
ATCTACTGGTTCGTTGGTGTTGCTAATAAGAAAACCCTATCATTTCGGCGAGGCAACGCTTCCATGTGACCAAAAAGACGTGTTAAACGAGTTAGCGGCCTCTTGCATGCTTAATGGAACTGGTGGCGGTGCCGATGAATTGGACATTGATGATGAAACACCTTGAGCTGGTGTTAGGTGGTGGATTTCTGGTCAAAATAGTGGTAAGTCAAGGTCAAATAAACTGTTTCTGTATGAATTTTAATATGTTTCACTTTTTACAGGGATTTGGTGAGCTACACTGGCAAAACTAGAATTGAAATGGACTGAAAAATTAAAATGGAATAGGCGGCTTACTCAGACCTCCCTTAAAAGATTCCATGACAATACGACCAATGGTCGGAAGCCAAAATTGTCGCAGGACCGAATGGAAACTCTAGGTAAGTCTGAGATCAGCTACCAAATTCCGGGTACTGAAATTAAATATAGACAGAAACTAAAATCTAAAAAAACCCAAATTAACAAATTCGTTTGAGAATAACAATTCATATTCGCGCAGCAGCGCGTCACCTGCCTCCTTATAGGCTGCTTGGACGGGTCTCCACAAATGAGAACTGATAAACCAGACGAATTTCTTCAACGATATAACTTTAAGAAATCTGAAATTTTAACTTTACTAAAATATGAACGTTTATTAAAAAGCTAGTGCCATTAGAAGTATTAAACTAGAACGACTAAGCCACTAGAAAAAAAAATAATAAAAATCATATTTTTCCCAAATATAAATGATGTTTACCTGAGTCTTCGATGAAGCAACGCGTCAGGACTCTTAATTAAACCTAGACGGGACTCATTAAAGATTCATGGTAAACACATTTACACAATACGACTAAAAATTATTAAAAGCTAACATGTCTCAGGCCCCACGTTCTGGGCGCCATTTTGTATCAACCGTATTCAAGAAAAACGAAATGAAATCGCTGTGTTGACCATTAAGTGGCGTTGCCGGTATGCTGTCGTTTAGCGCGGCTATGGCTCGTCGGATTGGGGGTTGGTTCTTGCCACTTGCAGATCTTTTCGGTTGAACAAACAAAAAAAAATCATACCGGACTTCAAACTAAATCAAAAAGGGGGTAAAAAGAAGCCTGAAACATGTCAACAAAAAAATTTAAATAGAAGAAAACGTTCACCTAACTGCAACCAAATCCCAAAATAACATTAGTTTTCTTCACAGAAACAGTGCTCCTGGCGGCTGACCAGCCAGGAGATAGCCCTCCCTCCGAGAACACCTCTCGCCATGACGTCTACTCATACTGGACGTCCCAGATCTGACCCTTGACTTACCATATTTTATCCCATCCCCACCATCTTTTTAATAGGGCTTTAAGCCGAAGACATTTTTATCTTTTCAGGTTTAATCCAGTACATATTTATTACAACTATATTACATATTTGGCAAAAAAAACAATTCATTCCATCGTAATTTGAATCAAAATCTAACAATTTACAGCGAATTATAATATAAAAATTTCAGAAAAAAACAAAGAATTGCCAATAAAAATCAATTTTCGAAAGTATTCTTTTCTTTTTGTACTTTTAGGGCTTAACGGCGAGCACCCAGAGTGTAGAACCTTGACGGCAGCTTGTGACTAAGGCTTTTTCCCAAAACGTAAGTATGTACGAATTAGTTCGTGTTTCAGCTTTTTAATTATATTCCTCGGTCAGAATGTAAATAATAATTTTCTTGCTTTCAATTTCCAGATGAGGACGAACAAAGGAATGTAGGTCGATACCACATTAAATCGACGATCTACACAATGCCTGGTAACCTAACCTTGAATTGAGCTCAGTTCAATGTCGCGTACCTGCATACCAACACAAAGTAAGTAAAAAAATTTAATATTAACTCGTTTGTTCGACAAATAGAGGACATACATTTTATAGATGACAGTCAGTGAAAAAAGATGATTGTCTTCTAAAAAAGAGGACGGTCACTTTATTTACCGATTACTGACCCAAAACTATGAATATTTTCGTGGCTGCCTGATGAGTGTCGGACATGACGGCCACACAAACGGTCATTCAAAAGTGATAATGACAATCATAGGAACGGAACATATTTTTAGTGTCCCTAAAAGCGGATTTACATATCGTTAGCTAAAATGCAAAAAGGCGAAGGTGGTTTTTGTACGAAGAAATACAACTCTCTCACAATGTACCAAAATTTGCAACTGTTTTCACATGTAGTTTGTTTTTAAATTTAACGGTTGCCAAATACAAAAATTGAAGATAAAAAGGAAAATAAAAATTATTTATAGAATTTTTGTGTTTTTATGTGTTTTTTTACTTTCCAAACGATCAAAGCATTGCAAAACTGTTGCAATCTTTCCATTTTTAAATTGCAAACAAATATTTTTGGGGCAAATTAATAATTTTGTATGTATACTAACATCAGTTGATCGGCATTTAGATCATGATTAAAGGTATGTGTCATTGCCTATAAATAATATCACCAATGGAGACCAGCGTTGTTCGCTCTCTCATTCGTTGTTCGACCCTTAATTATGAAGAAATTACTTAGTTCCCCATACAAAATTGTCTGAGCGAACACCGACTTTTGTACGTTGTTCAATTCGAATCACTCTCTGAATCACCAAGAAATTTGTCCCATCCCTAACAACAGAGAGCATTTATCGAAAATAAATTAATTTTGACAGCTTGAAAATATTTATAAAATTTTCAAACTTTTTTAGTAATATTGAAAATGATGAATGAAACGTAAAAAATTGTCTAGTTTTTATATATGCAGCAGGATGTACATTTTGTTATCTACATAATGCAATGTGAATTTCTTTCCCCATGGTTCTAATTAGCGTACAAAACAAGAAACAAATTTGGGGACACTCAAACAAAAAATTCTCAAAATTTTTATATGTGACATTTGAATTTAAAAAATATAAAAATGTATGAAAACAACAATATTTTCAGAAAAAATGGAAAACATGAATTAAAAGTAAATAGATATGGGTTCATACTATAGTCAGGAGAAAGAGAATTAATTTTTCTATTTAGATCCATATGTGATTCATGTATATATGTTAGAATTTTGGCGTAAAACAAGAAACAAAAAGTTTGAAATAAAAAACTCTGATGACATGAATTAGGAATAGTGTTGTATGAACGGGTTAATTCATGTACGTAATTCTGAGAGCGAACTACGTTGTTCGAATGCCCGTCAGAACATGGCATAAACAATTAGGGTGTATTTCTGGATATCGTTGATCGAGTCGATTTAAAATCGTATATGTAAAATTACTTTAAAGTGGCGTCCTTGCCAAAGGCGAACGGCGTCCAAATTCAAGTTTGACTCTGATATTCATTTATAGCGCTCTTTTACACTATTCGTCATGGGTCTTCGTCATGAGAGTTTTTTCTCTATCTCACATTGGATTTTTTTTTCTCTGAAACAGACCATGGCCCATGATCCAATGAACAGGTCGGGTCAGAAGCAATGGTTATCTACAATTTTGGATTAAAATCCCCCAAGCCGTCAAATTTTTGGTTAAGTCAAAATTAAAAGCATTTTGACAGCTCGGGTGAAATCGTGTGGACTTATCGGATGACCTTATTATTGAATCATGCCATGGCCTATAAATAAGGTTACCCAGGGAGACCAGCTGTATATCTGCACCACTCAAGTTTGCTGTCTAAATGCATTATGTGAATTGAAAACGTTAACAGAATCGACATTTTTGACATTAGAATTGAAAAAAAACAGCTGATTTCCGATTTCGATTGCTACTTGGGTGACCTTATTTATAGATCTTGAAACTACAATAATGGAGTTCCTTTGCTCCAAATAGTTCCTTTGCTCTTCATTGTTTCTTTTCTTTTTATAGTTCCTTTGCTTTAAATAGTTCTTTTGTTTCAAATAGTTTCTTTGCTCCATATAGTTCCTTTGCTCCGTATAGTTCCTTTGCTCCATATAGTTCCTTTGCTCCATGTAGTTCCTTTAGTCTTTATAGTTCCTTTGCTTTTTATAGTTCCTTTTAGTTAAAAAACAACGAGATCAGAAAAAAGAACGATACCAAAATGGAACGAGATCAGAAAAAGAAACTATATTAATTAAAGAGTTGGAACTAGTTTCTCGGAATAGTTCCAATGAACTAGTTCGTTCCGGAACTACCCAACTCTAATACCTATCATGGCCTATAAATAAAGTCACACAGGGAGACCAGCTGAATATCAGCGCCACTCAATAATACATTTTGACAGGAAACTTGAGATGTATCGATTTCCAGCTGGTTTCCCTGGTGACTTTATTAATAGGCAGTACGGGAACAGACCTATATGGTCTGTTCCCGTACTGCAAGAATCTACTCGATTTTACTATTTTCTTCAATATCATAAAGGAAAATTCGTTATCGTAGTAAAAAGTAATAGATTCGGGAACAGACCAATTGTTACATATACATCGAAAATATAAAAGAAAATCGATTATAGCCTCAAATCGTATAATCGTTTATGTTACCATCCCTACCAAAATTAATTTATAAAAAAATAAGCGATAGATATTTTAATAATATTTTAAAGAGCGATGGCTGACGATTTAGATGCAATTCGAGCCCAGCGTATGGCACAGCTTCAATCGCAATATGTAAGTAATGTGATAATAAAGGATTTCTCTAATACCTCAATCCACCTGGTCGTAGAACTGATGATTTAACCGGTAATCAATTCATCTGGATATTGATACACATGTTACGGAAAACCATAAATAAACACAGAGGAATACATTTCCAATGCCATAAATGGACAATATTATTTTCTTATGTGAAAAATTAATATTCGGAAGTAGAAAAGGGACTTGGTTAAAAAGGATGAGTCATTATTTTGAAGAGTAGGAGAGTGCGGTATGTGTTATTGAAAATCACAGTTTGGGGTCAATATACAATGAAGTAGCCAGTTGAATACCCAAAAAAAGGGCCAAACGGATTCAGTGGAACAACTCTGCTTTAGTATTTTGGTTTCTTATTGATTACTAGTTCTTCCTACCAATGATCAATATTTATTTTTCCACCTTTTAGAATGGCCCCCATACAACGATACATACCAAAGTTTGGGTATTTTAGGAAGTTTGGCAAATTTTTATATTTTGGTTTGAAACTGCCTTATTAAAAGTTAACAATATTGGTCCAAGTTTCGGGTTAGTTCCCATTTAACGTTATAATCATTTTACGCTATTTTAGAATTTAGGCCAGCTTTTCGAGCAAATAGGCTACAGATTCGCTACGGCGAATTTGAATGCAATAAGAGATAGGGACATTTTTCACACTTGGATAACGTCGGTTTATTCTATATTGTCGATAAAGATTTCAATAGTATTTGTTTTCGGTCTAGACTTTTTATATTCAGTGAATTAGATTTAAATAATTTCACTTTCCTCTACTATTAAAGGGCGGCGGAGCAGGTGGTGGAAATGCTGGCGATAAACAGAAAGCTCAAGAAGAACAAATGCGACAACAGGAAGAAATGAAACATGCCATTCTCTCCCAGGTCTTGGATCAACAAGCTAGAGCTAGACGTATGTATTTATTATTGACTTAAACCAATTATGCATAAAAATTGAAATATATTCTTCATTTTACAGTGAACACATTAAAAATTAGTAAACCGGAAAAAGCAGCCGTCTTTGAAAATATGGTCTTGAGAATGGCACAAACCGGCCAATTAAGAGGAAAATTGGATGATGCCCAATTTGTGAGCATTTTAGAAAGTGTAAATGCTCAAATGCCTCAAAGTAAGAGCACAGTTAAATACGATAGACGTCGTGCTGCCATCGATTCGGACGATGATGATGACTACGGATGCTGATTATTGGCCATAAATGGCCCAAGGAATGAGCCTTTATTTTCATCTTCCAAAACGCCGGCCATGTTTTGTTCTATTGTGTTTTAATAAGATATACCGCAACTCATTAGTTTAGTAATACTTTATTTGCAAAACATTTGCTTAAACAAGTAACACTAGAGTTTCTATTTTTTATTTTGAAATAAAAATGACTCGTAAAAATAAAAAAGAGATTTCCATTAAATACAAATGTAGAAAATAAATATATGAGAAAATTGGACTAGAAATATAGATACACACAGTCACGATAAAAAGAAAAGAGATTTTACTATGCTAGTATAGGTAAAACTTATCTATTGGATGGTATCGAAACTATGGAACACTTATAATTGTCAAATACATGAAATTTAATTAATGTTACATGAACCAAGGAGATTTCAAATTTTCTAGCATCGATACCATCCATCTTTCATACTAAAATTAAGTACTTTTGTATATAGTTTACTCCTTCTTTTCGTGATCATCTTCCTCTTCTTCTGTGACGAGACAATCCCCACAAAAGATGGAATACAAAATCAGTGAAAGGAATCCCATTGGAAGACCAAAGATAACCGAAGTTAATACAGGATTACCGCGCCACATTTCAAATAGTGCCTTCTTGCCCTCAAATAAAGCTCGATTCAATCGCACAAAATACGTATCACCACCCAATGCGGTTGCACTTTCGTTGTGAATACTCTCAAGGAATATGTGTAAAGCTTGTGGTGTCATTTGCATTGGATCATCATCAGGCAGATAGTGTTCTTGGGTAGTTGAATTTATGACAATTATATGGGGAGTAGGCATTTCGTCCATGATAATAGAATGCGCAATACTTGGATCACCAATCTGAAAAAAATAAATTTGGCATTCAGCGACGTGAAGTGTGTACTATGTTTTACTACTTACCCAACCAAACTGGAACTTGTCATGATAACGATCACGATGTTTCCTTATTACAGTCTCCACCATATCTCGGAACTCCAATTCATGCGTTGCAATCTGGTTAAGTTTATCCTCTTCTACTACGGCAACGACAAGATACTTCTTGGTTTTTAACAATTGGTTGATATTGAATCTGGTTATTTTGGGGAAAGCCACAAAACGCTCCACATTAACAAATTGATGAATTGTTTCATTGACCAAATCGGCGTCCATCTCGTGTGCTTTATGAGCATGTGGATAGAAGTGATGCTGTTCCTCTTTGTAGACAATAACGGCTGGTAAATGCTCAAAATCGAAATGTTGCGCAGCCACATCTGGCGAAGTGGCGTAGAAGAACCCATGCTCTTGATAGTTTTCAGCGGCAGCATAAAATGTGTCCCACACAACACCTTCTTGTTGTCCCACAAACATGAAAAATATCGTATGCGATCCCTTTAGCATATCAACACTTTCCGTCCTAGTAACTAATTGAACCGGTGGACCACTCATTCGAAGAGCATAATCTACTAATTCATCTTTGGAGCGATCGCCTGTATAGGTGTACTCCATGTTGCCCTTAACAAATATTATAGTTGGATATGAGCGTACTTTAAATTCCTTGGCTGCAGCTGGATATTTAGTACAGTCCAATCGTCCCACTCGGATATTGGTGGCATGCAAAGCCTGTGCTACCAAGGCAAATATTGGCTCTGTCCTTTTACAATAACCACACCAAGGGGCGTAGAACATTACTAGCCATTGGCCTTCATGACGTACGTCGATGAAACGATCCGTGAGCTCAAATACTTTGGAATTTGTTGCAGCCTCAACTCGTTCGAACACATACGGTGTTATGAATACACCAATTAAAACTATAAATAATTATAAGCATTATTCCCTTTATCGCTTTTAATTTGCAACAATACTCACCACTTATCAGAAGGGAAGGGTGCATTTTCTTCGATTCCATATTTAATAATATAGATATATTTTTTGTTAGACGAAAATTGTTTATTCTCGGGCGTAATTTAATAAAATGGACAACAATTACATCAGACGATAAAACATGATGAATGCTTTGAAGTTGTTGTACACTTTTAAATATATTAATTAAATTAGTATTGTATTTATATTTCTAAATAAATAATCTTTTATGAATGAATAAAAAACCTACGTGCCGCACCAGGGTAGTTCGCAACCCTCCTCTTGCTAACGAATGGGGGAAGAAACGAAATTGCCGATAAAGGAGAACTCAAAGTAGGATAACGAAATATTTACGAATGATGTGGGATGGAGAGACTTCATGAGAAACGAATTCGCATTGTTGACACTACTGTCCGTGTATGTGAACAAATAGAGATGCCACATTATTTCAATTAATGTCATGTTCGCACTGCGATTTAGATGAGGTTGTTTTCTCTCAAAGTTTCAAACATGGTACATTTACTCAAGGTAGGCCATAGCATGGCACAATAATACAAGGTAGGGCAGCTTGAGGTAAATAACAAAAAATCAACTATGCACGTGTGGCTTCTTCTGCCAAAATAAAATAAATATACGCAACAAGTGTTTGTGTTTATTTGACATTTTTTCAACACAAAACGAAAAATGAATGAAAGGTTATGATTTCTTCCCAAAATCTAGTTGGGAATACCATTAAATGTTTGTTTCATCCATAACAAAGTAATTACTTCCAGACGAACGTGTTAAAAACATAATTTTCATTTTAATTAAATTTGAATATATTTCAATTTATTTTGAATTTATTTGACATTGTATTCAAAACAATACACACACATACACAAAATATGTATTTTGATTTGATGGAACAAGCCACCTTGAGAAAAAATTGTAATCAGTTGGTAGTTGTGCCCTACCTTGTAATAATTATACCATGGTACAATTATCCAAGGTAGGCCATAGCAACTTATAAAGGTCTTCCTGGGTGACCTTATTTATAGGCCATGAGGTCGCCCAGGGAGACCAGCTGATAATCGATACCTCTCAAATTTGCTGTCAAAATGCATTATTGTGAATTGACTTCCATTATGAAAACGTAAACAGAGTCGAAATTGTTGACATTAGACTTGAGAAAAAACAGCTGTTTTCCGATTTCGATTGCTACCTTGGTGACCTTATTAATAGATCTTGCCCTAAAGTGCACGATGTTAAACTTACCGGTATTACCGCTAAAAACTCTCGAGTGTAATAAAATTTCGCAAAAGTGTTTATTGCCTAGAAATGTGCTTGGAAAAGTTGGATACGCAGGAGATTGGGCAAGATGTTGGTTCCGCGTGGAAGGAAGTGAAGAAATGAATTTTGCACTGTGTCAAATATTTCCTCGAGATGGTGATGCGGACTCCGTCTGTTATTTAGATGTCACGGTTTGCAAGTTTATGTCTATGAATGATAAACTCGTCCTGAATAAGATCGAATTATTAGATCGTAATGAGGAAATACCGTTGCAAGAATTGGAAGTTTCCTTTCACATTAATGCTAATAATATATTAAACTTGACATCACTGCCACGCACCTTCCTGATTGATATGGCTCAGAATTTGTTGCAGGCATATCATTTGTGTACAACATGCATTGTTGTGGACACAGAGTTCCAACGGATCGGGGTGGATTATATTTCTATTGAAATAAGGAATGTTTCGAATTATAGCCGATTTATTGTTACCGAGGAGACTAAAATTACCGTTGCGAATATTTCGCTTGCAAATTACGATAAGGATAGGAATTTTGTTTGTTCTGATGTGCCCACTTTTAACACAGTCCACAAACAACTGGACGACTTAATGGAAATTGCAAAAATTCAAAAGGAGTCGAGTCGGAGTTCACAAAGAATGAATATAAACGCATTAGTTGTGGGCTCTGTTGGATGTGGCAAGACATTCTTAATTGAAGATTATCTACATCAACGCATATGTAATGTTTTTCGATTGAAATCTTCAAATCTAATAAAACAATATCCCGGAGAGGCTGAAATGGAACTAAGACATTTCTTTAAGAGTGTTACATTTTTTAACGATAATTTCCCTTCAAAAGGTGAGCATTTATATTGCAGTGCGTTATATTATTCTGTAATTAATTTCCATTGTTACCAACAGGTATGAACGTAATTCTTGTTGAAGACCTACACTTATTATGTCCGCACACAAAAAGTAAAGTAAATAATTCTGAAACATCAACAAATGCAATGCGCCTGCTGACCCAGTTTTTATCACTATTAGACGAATTGGGCCAATCGAAAAGGGGTATTTTATGTCTGGCCACAACTCACAATGCTGAAAATTTAGATGATTTGGTCAAGCGGCCTGGTAGATTTGACCAAGAAATTCCCCTCTCAGCATTGACAATTGAGGATCGCAGGCTAATTCTTGAAAAACTTTTTAATGCTAGTCTACCTGATAATAGTTTCCCAATGCATTTATTGGATTGGATTTCTAAGCAGACACAGGGTTATGTTCTCGCCGATTTGGCCTTGTTTGTACGCAACGTTACACATCTTATTTTGACCAGATCAAATATATCCCATGAATGGATTGCCGAGGAATGTTTGAAAAAATCAAAACCTGTATCGGTTCGAGAAACCGATGTCAGTGTTTGTAAAACAAAGGAGAGATTTTCTAACATTGGCGGTATGGAGCAATTGAAAAAGATTTTGGACGTAACGGTTTTAGCTGGTCTAAAACAGGAGAAATCTTTTCGTCGTTTTGGCTTGACAATGCCGAAAGGGGTACTATTGTATGGACCACCGGGATGTGCCAAAACTACGATAGCCAAATGTTTAGCCACCGAAGCAAATATGACTTTTATTGCCACTTCGGGGGCAGAAGTTTATTCACCGTATGTGGGTTGTGCTGAAAAATTCATTGCAAAAATGTTTGATACCGCACGCAAAAATTCTCCTTGTTTAATATTTCTGGATGAAATTGGTAAAGTGTGATTTTTTAAATGATTATAATGTGTTTAAAATCATAATCTGTTTGGCTTATTTTCTAGATTCCCTGATTGGTCGAAGAGCTGTAAATGGTTCCTCGGGAGATGTTCAGATACGCATTCTATCGACAATTCTAACGGAAATGGATGGCATTGTAGGCTCAACAGATGGTTTTAATTCAAACAATCATATAATTGTTGTGGCCGCCACAAATCGTCCAGATATGGTTGATGATGCCTTAATTCGTCCTGGCCGCTTCGATAAATTAATACATGTACCAGCTCCGGATTATGAATCGAGACGTTCAATATTGATTTTATATCAGCAAAAAATGCCATTTGCCAAAGATGTAGATATAAATGATATTGCCAAATTAACGCAGAATTTTTCGGGTGCTGATATTTGTAATCTGTGCAATGAGGCGGCAATTAATGCATTTCAACGAGATTTCAATACGAGCGAAATAAAACATGAAGATTTTCTTCGTGTAATGAAAACATCACTGAAGTCGTCATTGTCCCAAAGTCAAATAGATTGGTATTATGAATTTGAAAATAAATTTCAAAGATAACGTTTTAAACAAAGTGAATTAAGAACTATTATTAGGTGGCAGTTTTGCAAAATTGTAGTCAATTTTTTCGAATGTTATAAATATCAGTGTATATAAAAAATAAAAAAAAAATAAAAAATAATATAAAAAAAAAAAAAATACAACAGACAAAAACATCGGCAAGAAAACATAAGTAAAATATTTAATGTACTGAAATTTATTGTTTGTTTTTGCAATGGAATTTTTTAATAACTCAAATCCTAACAACATTATTACAGTCAATATAAGCGCTTATAAATGATGGACTATTGCAATTCTTGCGAATTTAAAAAAGTCAATACACACGTCTTCTAATTTGTATTGCCTCCCTCATTCATGACCAGCAGTTCTTGTTCTTTAATTTGTTTTTGTTTTCATAATCAAACAGCTAGCCTTTCGATCTATGTGTTTTAATAAATATTTATTATGTTCATAAGTAAATATAATTATATTGTAACTTAATTACATGTTGTAATATATTTGAATATTTGGCATAGAACTAAAAATAGACGATAATGAGAATGAACATTTTTTGGTTTTTATAAAGGGAGCAGAAAAATAGGGTTTTGCTATGAGTTTTTACAATATGCAAACAAATATATAAGTATATAACAAAATATGGAATGTTAAAATAAAAAAAAATATTTTTTAAACTTTACTCAACATTAATACAACTATAGGAGCATCTAAATCGTAAAATACATCATTGTATGTATATGTATTTTGTCAGCCAAAAAGTCTCAGGAATAAATAAACGAAAATAAATAAATTTTATATAAATAAGGGGAAGGGGAAGTTTTCTTTTCGAATGCAATTAAAGCAACAGCCATTTATCATACAAGTAGATGATGGAAATGCAAATAAATCCCAAAAGCATGGATAAACCATATTTCTTTATGAAAAACTAGCTACCGATAAATGCTGCCATTGTCCCTGTAACATTAGAAATGAAAAAAATGCATTAAAATAAAGAAATTGTGTATATATATTATACATACCGGTATACCCATACTCCAGCCAGCACCAGCTGGATTATCTTTTGTAATACCACAACGTCGACAAAGTACCCCATTCATGGCAACGGCCCATACTTCGGTTCCCACAGATATTGCCTTGAAGCCCAAATGGGTATCAGTGTGCGGTGGTATATTTGCAACATTTGGCAGAAATTGCCAGTGGGAACCCTCTGGGAATGTTTTGGTTATCTCTTTGCGTACAGCCAAACGATTTGTGCTATCTAAGGCCCATACACCAGCCTGACCCACAGAAATTGCTTTAAATTTAGTACCACTTGGAGCATCAATGGGTTGCCATGCATCTCCTAAAACAAAAATGCAACTCATTAGCTCAATCGGGTCACAACTGTGACAAAGAAATATATATATATATATACTCACCCAAGGGATTTAATTGCGTTATACCGTAACGATAGAATATTGTACCATTTTTACCCAAAACCCAAACTTGTCCTGCTGGTGTAATACTAATCGCTATCAGGGGCTGTTCACTTGGTATATGTTCCCAGTTATCTCCTTTAGGATTTAATGATGTCACACCATGACGATACAGCACATCGCCGTTGGAAGCTATGGCCCAGGCACATATTGATATCTCCTCGATATTCTCACTGTTGACGCTATTATTGTCGCTTGGTAATACCTGTAATGCAGCATCGAGTATTTTCGAATGGCTTAACTCCTGCCAAGGTCCACTGGTGACCAGCCGGCACTTCTTCAGCCAACGACGACGTCTTACACAGTCGGTTAGACGTTTTTGAGCATGATAAGTGGCAGGAAAATCAATAGCATATTGCCATCCTTCTTTATCACAGCCACCGGGTATATTATAATCGATCGCCCAATCGGATATCCATTCGTAGTGTGATGACAGGAGTTTTGTATGCTCCTTGCTACGCTTCTGTCGTCCGGTTACATCGCTCCACATAAATCGATCGGTAGGTAAGCTTTTGGTGGTGAACCCGCTTATTGGATTCCAGCGTTGATTTTCATACACATAATAGTTGTGTGTATCTATCATGGGATTAATTTTACCCACATTCCCTTCCAGTCCCTTTAAGAAATTACCACCCCAACCACCGTTGTATACCCATGCTGTATTGTCGCATGTCATGCCCCAAACGACACCGGCGGAACAACTGAAAACTTTCTTAATGTGACCGCCAATTTGTCGCCAAAACATTAATTGTGGATTTAAAATGACACTGGGGCAACGATAGATAACGTTGAAGAGTTTTACTCGACCACTTACATACAGACATGTTACCGAGTCGGGATCAACACGATATTTGTAATCAACAAAATATGAATTGTTCACCATAACGGCATAGTGAGTTTCCAGGGCTCTGAAATAAAACGCATATTTCTGATTAATACTATCAGTCCTATTAGTCATAAATAAATGATTTGTTTACCTTATTTTCAGAGTAAATGTTGTTCCGGGTGCGAATACCATTTTATCATAGCGTGTTTCATTTTGCCACTCGGAATTTTCCATTGTATTTAACACTGTTGTATTTTCATTGAATCTGAGTAAGAATTGAAAACATTTTATGAAACAAATAAAAATATAAAAATCTTCTTCGTGATATTTACCTAGGGTTTAAGTGCATAGCAATAACACGATGTTTTTCAACTTTTACACCAACTTTAAGTGACGAATGACACTGTAAATCGAAACGTATTTGATCAGCATCATCATAAACACAGCCAGATATAATCAATTCTGATCCACAAGGCATTCTGCAATGCATTTAAATTAAAAAGGTTTTACCGATAACTAACGAGTTGTGTATAGCTTACCCATTATGTAGAGTATTATAGTACGGAGTCTCTAGGGTACTGACATCCATTTCTTGTTTATAACTATTTGTAGAACTTTCCCACTGTTGCGCTTTCATATTAGCCGGATCGAAGACAAAAACATCACCCAATTCTGTAGTGGCCCAGATGGAATTGTTTGCCGGCTTAGCTACCACTTCATTTATTTGACAACACACCGATGTTAGATGTGAAAGCCAATCTTCCATTTCACTATCACTGGAGAAGAGTAGGCGAACCGGTGAACAATTTGAACTTACAAGACTTGTTACATGTATGGCCAATCGTGGGGAAGCAGGTTCACTGCAGCACATAACACATGTGATGGCTGATAGGGAAAATTGTATTTTCGCAGTAACCCCATCAGGATTCAGTACGGTAAATGTGCCCGAATCAGAATCTTTTTGAATTGTTGGATTCTGTGATGTGGGCGTTGTGGCCGAACTGCCACTCACCCATTCCAGTTCAATGAGACAGTCTTCAAAATCCTGACAGCCGGGTCGCTGATAGCGTGCTTCTGCTGTTTTTATCCAAGACGAAAGCTCAACAGCTTTCTCATATTTAGCTTGGCTCACTAGGCTATTGAAGGTTTCCTGCCGTTTTCGTAATTTTTCCAAAATATCTTGGCGCCATGCAGAGTCTACATTTATTTGGTTGTCGACTGGAGAATTTTGATCGTTAAACCAATTGGGTAAATTGCTGGGATTAATGGTAACAGCACCAGCTGTTATATAAGACCACATAATTTCACATTCAGTCCAAAACTGGGAACCTAAAAAACAAATAACAAAATCAGAATATCAATTACTCTATGAAAATTTGAATTGAAATCCTACCAGCATGATCATCATCATCTAGGAATGCATCAGAACCATGATGTGTTGAATCGGCATCAAACACAGTCGAATCACTTTCCGGATGAGCCTCAGTGCCTACCATGGAACCAACACTTCGTACCGGCGACCATGCCCGGGGATTTTTTAAATGTGTTTCATAAGCTTTGCCACTAACTTCGGCCACCTCAGTTGTACCAGGAGCACTAGACGCATGCGTCAACTCTCTTAAGGCCGAAGTGCGTTTCTTGTGACGTTCGTTTAAATTTAAACTACCGATGTTGGGTGGTGAATCTGAATAATGCCGATAGAGTTCTCCTTTCAATCTTGACGGCGGACCATGGTTGCTGTTGTTACTAGAGACAACATTTTCTATTGGCGCACAGGTTTCCACGACGCCTTTTTCTTTTTCCTTATTATAAAGATTGGAAAAACTCTGTTGTTTTGAGCCGGGTGTTGATGAACTACCGCTTCGTCGTGAGGCTATCGACATAGAACTTGACGTACGACTAACTTGCATTGGCAATTGTATTAAACGCCATTTTTTCCCTGTGGGGTCGGAAGGTGTGACACCAAACCTGTAATAAAGGGCACGATCGGCAGAACCAATTGCAAATACCTATAAGTAAAAAGTGGTGAAATAAATGAATACATGTCCATAACAGTACAAAAATTGTTTGCACAAATGTACGCTTTACTCACCTGATCATTGGCAGCCACCGAAACCATTGATATATTACCTATCATTTCCACCCAACCGCTGCCAATGGCGGCATCTTCACATACCCCTGCCAAGTCACCTTTTATGCCACGTCTAAACCATACGCTGCAATCATTACAAACGCACCAGACAGCATTTGTGCCAACGGAAATTTGAACTATTTTCAAACCACTAGTGGGTTCCTGGTTGTTGGCATGGGATGGTGCCTTAACATCCAGCCAAGCATCGCCAGAGAGGTTTTCACGCGTTACGCCTGAACGTACAATGGCATGACCATTGAAAAGTACCGCCCAAACCAGACCAGTGGGACCAACACTTAATTGGGCCAATTCACAGGTGGGTGGTGTTGGAATAGTTGTCCAGCGAAGACCTTCTGGTGCTGTTGCTGAAACACCACTACGAAACATTGCCTACAAAGAACACTTGTTAATGAAAAAGAAACATTTTTAATTCGATGGAAAAAATACCCTGCCATGGGCTGTTATAGCCCAAACCACTAATGTTCCCGTTGGTGCATTTGGTATATTTGTACCGCCTATGGCCACATCGGTAAAAGGCTCCTGGGTGGGATCTTTGTGTAGTGGGGCCACAGCACACCAACAATTCAATGCACTGTAGCGACGAAACCTCACCCATTTACGTCGTCGAACATATGAATTCCAAGATTTCTTCGCCGAATATGTGGCTGGAAAATCTAGAGCGTACATCCAACCATCTTCACCCAGGGAATTTCCATCCAAGTCCAGCTCCAAGTGCCAGTCACCGTCCCACTGCCATGCCATCGATGGCAGCCGTATTTTCTCTATGGATCTGTCTTGCTGGCCATCGGCTGAAGAATATTTGAAGCGATCTGTGGGCAATAGGGTTTTTGAGAATCCTTCGATTGGCAACCAACGTTCATTTTCATATGATTCCTCCTTCACTCGTATGGGTACATCTAGGCCATGTACGTGAACGTAAACTTGGCGGTCACCGCCAATAGCCCACATAAAGTTGGGAACAGCTGAGATTTTCTTGAATTCCAGACCATTGTAGGGAAATTCCCTCCACGCAGCAGAACTGGTTGATAAGGTATAAACTCTACCTTCACTGCTGTTGGCAAATAGCAGGCTACTAGGCATATTTGAATTGGACAACAAATTAACGCTCCCACTTTAGGATAGATAATTCTTCAGCTTTATAATTTAAGTCGGTATTCTAAATCTGCAATGGAGATGATAGATTGTGTGTAAGTAGCCAACTAAGATATATCTGTTAGATTTCATAACTAATATTGAACATACTCGCGACTGCCTTTATGCCATCCATTATCCCGAGCCATTTAGTACACGCCTAATACATTATTTTTGATGTGAGTCATTGATGCCTTTTTGATCCTGTTGAAAATTTAATTTATTGGTATTCAGTTATAATGTTTTACAATTATTAATTCACTTGCTTAGTTATTATTTGTTACGTACTTTAAATAAAGAAAATTGTTCGCTTTGTATCTGTTAAAAAAAGTACAAAGGAAAAAATAGTGTGATATACACAAAGGACACAAAGTAGGGGGCTGGCTATGTTATCCCTTATTTAAAAAATGGGGTAGAATCGTAAACAGCTGTTTTGTATTTTCACCCCCTTTTTCGAGTTGTTGTAGTGTTTGGAAGGAAATTGATAATATTGGGCAGTAGTACAATAACTTGTCAATAATATATTGCAGAAACAAAACGATTCATAAGAGTTCGAACACAAATTCATTCAGAAATTATTAATAAATGCATTGACGAACAATCTCTTCAAAATTCAGTGACTTTCATTTATAATTTTGGTATTAAATTGTTTGGTCTGAAATTACAACCGCATTTCTGACATTAAATTGCATCAACAGCTGTGCTGATGCGCCTAACTGGTTAAATCTTCCTGGGGCAATATTAATCAGGGTTGTATTAGAAAACGCGTCAACTACAGTACATTCCTCCTATTGATTACTATTCAGTCAGACTACTATTTTCCGTTAAAATCGAAAACCGAAAGCATATATGCGAATCAACAGTTGTTCGCAATCATGGCACAATGAAAATGTAGAATAATTTCAATGAAAATAATAAAAAAAGTTAAAACAAAGTTAAGCAAGGATGACATTTAAAATATGTAAAATAATTGGGGTCTCCTAGGAGAAAACTCATGCCACGATATGACCTTGAATATACCGGAAAAGGCGTGAGAAAAATATAATGGGGCTATACCAAAACGAGCATGGCATAATTACAGATGATAGTCTCATTTGAGAAATTAATAATGGAAACCCTCTTTAATTTGAGACTCATCCAGGGATGGAAAATGAAAAATGTGAAAAGGTACCAAAAGATTACTTTTTTAATAAAAGAGTACTTTTTTCAAGAAAATAAAAAAAAAACATTTAATTTTTTGCAATTTTAATCATAACTGAACAGTTATCATTCGTAAACCTGTTAATTTTTTCAACAGAAATATTGCAATCACATCAATATCTTTATCTGCATAATTTTGTCGGTCAAGTCCATAACAAATTCTTATCCAAATTTATATATATATACTATGGTTTAATGAATGGAATGGTACTGAAATGAAACAATAATTAAACATTTGGCAATAATTAAACATTTTGTAATAATTCCCACTGGAAACAAATTATGAAAAAATCGTAATCATATGTCTGCATGAGACTACCTTGATAATTTCGGGTATTGAAATTTGAAAGCCAATGAGAATACAAATTACAGGCAATTCGCATGGTACAATTATAAAAAGTAACAGAAAAACGCAGCTGATTTGATTCCAACGTAATACTAGTGTCAATATGAATATGACAAATTATGTTTTTAAAAATCACCCAACGGCAAAATTGGGAACGCATACATTTCGAAATTGTTCTTCATTAAATGTCTTCCTGTATTCAATTTACTCAATCTGCCTGCTGGGAAAGTTTTAGGCAGCAAATCTGTCTTCATGGAATAACTCGCAATTCCCAACATTTTCATATGTGTTACACATATAAGTGACAATGGCTCAATTATAGGAAAGATCTGGAAGCGATAGAAATATAAATTTTATAGATTTTCATTCATGTTTTTCAATTTCATTTTCAATTTTATTATAACAACACTTGCTGTTACCTTATATTATTATACCATAGGCAATTCGGTTGAAAAACTTGTCTAAAATGCCCAAGAAAATCGGATACTTTTGTAGAGTTTTGTTCCGAATTCGGAATAGTATTCAAAACACTACACACACATATACAAAATATGTATTCTGATCTGATCTCCAAATCGTGTAGAATGTTATTTTGTCGTTTACAAATTTGAAACGAACATTTTTATAATACAAAAAAAAAAAAAAAATTATAAAAACTTTTTTGAATTCCATTTTTTTTTAATTTAATAACAAAATTTATTTACAATGACGATCCATGACTTTATAAAACAAATGAGTATACCAAAAAACCCATAAATGTCATGGGAAAACACAATCAATGAAAATAAATGTAATATATACACGTTCGTAGTTGAATGGCCTTTTGTTTGAGATACATTCTAGGTGGAGTACACACGAAAATAATGTATGTATGTCATTTAAAATGGCAAAACTAAAAAATAACCATCCATTAGAGGTCATTTACGGATATGTGGCTAGAGACAGAATTAGTTGCAACCTACTGACATGATATGTAAAATTTATTCATTAGCGGTTTGGGATTTTTTGAATCATATTCGACATCTATATTTGCAAAAGGGTGATTATTTAAGAGTTGTAAAGAAGTTAAAAAGCAAATAACACTAACAAACAAGTAACGAGTAAAAAAGCGTTATGTTCGGCCGGGCCGAATAGGTATAGGTATTCTGACAGGTACTTGAAATGAAAACATAGGAAACATACCAAAATGTGGACCTATACCGACATTTCTACAAACCGATTTGGAAAATTTTCCTAAAAACACCAAGCTGCTGGTTCAATATGAAAATTGTCATTGCAGAGGAAAAAGAAAGTTATGAGGTGCTATGCATAATTGATGAGAATGATCATCTCGATGAGTTACAAACGGAAAAACAAAATTTTATTTACCCTCCATACTATGGAGGAGGTTATAAAAACGATGTTATGTTCGGCCCTGTCGAACTTTTTATACACTCTACAGTGAGGATGACAAACAAAATATTTAAAATTAGGACTTTGAACTGTAGGAACACGTTTATTTCCAATAAGTTAACGATGTATATTTATTAACAAGCCAATTCTTACTACATGACTAATATCATATGTTACAAATTGAAAATATGTATATGCATATTATTCCAATGAAAACTTGATTGACAAATTATAAAATGAAAAATAATAAAGAGTACCTACAGAACATACCGACAAATACGTGAGAAAAAGATGATTGAAAAATGATCAAAATATCGAATAGTGGGGCTACCGTTATATGGGAGCTATAATAAAACTGTCATCAATATTTATATTTTTAGGTAATGAGATTTGACTGCCTGCGCGGTTGAAAAACGTGTCCAAAATCCCCAAAATACTGAATATTGTGAGTAACGTTATATGGCGACTACCTTGAAACTTGGGTTAGTATTAATAATTTTGGTACGGAGATGTGCTATATAAGGAGAACCAAAATTGCCAATTTACAGCCGATTCGGTTGGAAAACGGTCAATGAAACCGTTACACGCTGCCCGAATGTTGGGCAACGATGTCCGGTATTTTTGGCCCAATTTCGGGGAAGCGCTAGCTTCAGCTAATCGACAATTTGGTATTTTTCAGTGCCAACCTTGCTTTCCAAAATTATCCAGACGCAATAGGAGATTTTGGTGGCCATTGTGCGTTGGAAGCGAGGAACCTCATTTTGTAACTATTCTTAGGTGGCTGAGTGCGATGGATTTGAGTCCTCTTGGAATGTCCAAGGTCTGCGGCCAAAATATTTGCGTGCCCAGGGCTTTAATACACCCTCCAGAATATTTTTGCGATAATATTCGGCGTTTATTCTGATGTCACGGTCGATTAATACAAGCAGAGAGTGGTCATCGGCTGTTATGGCCGCCTACACCATCACCATGGCCGGCAATCCCACGTCGGCTGGTTCTATGTACCGGATTGACTCGGAGATGGACTCCGACCAGAGGCTGCCACCTCAGCAACTACATGTACGTGTACGTCATTATATCCCGGAATGCCTGCTCCGAACGCTACTGGTCCGTGCCGGGATTGAAATTCACCCGGACCCAGAAACTGCATCCACCATAGATCAATATCGGTGAGGTGCAATGAATGTCGAGGTTGCTCTGGACTGAACAGGATCCAGGAGTACTGCGAAAGGAGTTACGTCGCTTCATGATGCGCTAGCACGTCTCCCAGTGTGTCTCAGGTGTCGTCGTCCGATTCATAATCTGAATCGTCATCGCCGGAGTACGAGACACCCCCGCAGCACAGTGGGAAAAAATGCAGATCTAGCGCGCAGAAAATCAAAGTAGATGTTTTACTGTATGTTTATCGATATTTTGGATAAGAATAGATTTAGATGGACAATTTTAAGTATTTTATGAAAAAATTTGGCAATTTTTTTTTTTTATTAACCCATTAAGCGCCGATTTTTTTTTTAGAAAAAGCTTAAATTTTTAGGTGAAAATTACTATTTTGAGGCAATTGAAATATTTTATAATAAGCAATATTTTTCGTTATAACTAATAGTACTCCTAGAATGGAAGCTTCTTTTAAAAATTCGGAAACATTTGGAGGGTAAAAAGTGGGTTAAGGCCAAACACTATTGTTATTATATATATCTTTATTATTGTAAATATTACATATCTAAAACATTAAACTATATATATTTTACAAAATTTAGGCGTTACTTATTAAATACTAATCACATTCATTCACATTCATTCATCCGAGTTTTGATCTGAATTAGTTGGTAGCATTGGATCCTCCAGTAGTTTAAGGACTTCTTCAGATAGTGGCTCACTATATCGATGGCTAAGAGATGTACTACGAGACAAACATGATATTTTTGGATCAGAAGAAAATAGCAACCTATTAAAAAGATCCCTCATTGTTTCCTCACGACTAATTTTTCTGGTGTACAGTTCCCTGTAGTTCCGAAAGTCCTTATTTCTGGATTCCATGGCTTCTTCAGACAACATTCCTATGGGCAAAGCTGCACATTTGATTATATCAGCTCCATGCACTAATATTTTGTGTATGCTTGAAGGCATATAGAACCAAGAATATAATTCCACGAAAAGAATAAATATTTCCTCAGTAAGTCTATTTAATATATATTCTTTTACATCAGAACCATGTTTAGATTTTATCCAAACTTCAAAGAGCTCTCTGTACAAAATTGACATTTTTCCACTTCACTTGTTTAAGAACTAAAATAAATCGCTATTCACTTGTTTATAACTTGTATAATCCCGTTCTTTGACACTTATTGAATGAGAAAAATCTATGAATGAACATTTGTTAAATGCGGATTTTTCATTCATAGGTAGAAAAATCTATAAATAATATGTATTTTTGCATTCATTCGTAACTGATACCTGTATCCGACCCTAACGAAATTCGCATGACAAAGTCATAAAGTCATCCGAAGTCATGTCAGTCATTGGAAACCCCATAACAGGTATAATAAAAGTCCATAAACTCCACCTCCACGAAAATCATAAATATAGGTAAAACAGTGTATATATGAATGTTACACCAATGATATTTTTCCATGGTTCATAAAGTGGACCCTTTACCTGCGGTATTTTAAAAGACTCTTACAACCGATTTCGTTGTAATTTTAATTTTCATTTAGAAAGACATTTGGAATAAATGTATATTCAGTGCATGAGTTTAAAATCAACGTTTGGAGCAGCTTACTTAAATCCCTCATTTTCATACTCACACCCAGTACTCTTGAACCTTAGGATGGACATTTTGAACTTGTTTTTTTTCTTATCTGCTATGCTGTGATCTATTCCAAGTCATATTTGATGAATTATATCAAAAAAATTCACAAATTTTTAATTTTATTTGAACAAAACCTTAAAAAAGCTTCCTACACAAAATTGGCATTTTTTCAAAAAATTGTCATAAATCCGAGAATCGCAGGAAGTCGCAGGAAAAAATTTAGTATGATGTTCTAGACAGACACACAAGAAAAATAAAACAAAAATCAAAGCTGAACTCGACTGCACTCCATACTAAACCCCTATTTTAATTGAAGGAATTAAAAAAAACGGGCCTTACATATATTTAGCCCGAAACACCTAAATTAAAATAACTTATGGGTTATATAACTATACCATTTAATTAAATACCAATACTATATATCAAAAATGGACAAAATTTTATAATAATATATTCACAGAATGCACACGACCATCGCAATTTTATAGCAAAAAAATGCCATTTTTAACATTGGAAAAATTTTCTGTTTTAAATGTACCGTTATTCCGTTCTAGCTTATTAATTCGGATTATTTTATACGGACTTAAGTACTCTCAACACTCTACTTTAAAACTGCATTAATGTTTTAAAGTTTCCTTCAACTTCATTTTTTGATTTTCTGCGCGCTAGATCGGTATTTTTTCCCACTGTGCGCAGTCTCCTCAACAGCAAAATGCGCAGCATTTAACACCACATATTGCTGTTCCCTTGCAACAAAATCAGCGAAATTTTAGAATTTATGAGTCGAAGGAGAATAATGGTCGGTGCGATCCAGGAAACCCAGCTAACCGAGAACTGTAGCTTGCAGCGTTGCGATGGTTAAAACGTTGTGCGGAAGGACCGTACTGGAAGCGGAGGTAGGGGACTTGCATTCTTATTACACCATCTTGTCCAGTAGAGACCTGTCTCGCTTGAGCTAGACTCTAGTGACCCATACATGGAATGTATGGGGGCAGCAGTCAAGTTTGGAACTGCCGAGGTAGAGATGATCAATGTTTATATACCGCAGATGAATAGCTGTACACCGCGTTACTTAATGTATGGGGGCAGCAGTCAAGTTTGGAACTGCCGAGGTAGAGATGATCAATGTTTATATACCGCTGACGAATAGCTGTACACCGTGTTACTTACCGGATATCAGTCCGCTTTTAGAAGGTAAAAACCGCCTGGTACTAGAAAATTTCAATGCCCACCATTAGTTGTGGCATTCCGTCATAGGTAATGACCAGAGGTTTGCTCAGCGCTGGCTGAGCATATTGATAGCTCAATTGGCCTGGCTTCAGAGAATTTACCAATCACCGCTTCAGAGAGCTGCCCATTCCCTCAAATCCACGGGTTTTTGCGATGAATTTCCGGAAAATCATCGCAACTGCTGCCGCTCGCTTTATACCTGCTGGTCGAATACCCGAAGTAAGACCTAACTTCCCAGCAGAAGCAACGGTATTGGCTAATGAGCGTGATGAGCTCCGTCGTACTACTCTTGAAGACCCAAGGGTACGAGAGCTTAAAAGTGGCTAGACCACTTGAAGCAATACAGCATTGCCACCGGAACAAGTAAATTGTGGGCAACGGTTAAGTCACTCTCGAATCCTGGAAGGAAGGATGACAGGACGGCTGTTACATTGAAAGACGTAACTGCCCAAAGCGTTGGGCTCGGACGGAACTTCCATGGTAATGCTTAAGCAGCTGGATGAACCCAGAGTTGAGTAGTTAACATCAGCCCTCAACTTGTCGTTAACCACCCACATAGTTCCTGAAGCCTGGAAAATTTCCTGGCAAGGATGCCACAAATTAGGCCGATTTCACTCCTGTCACCGGTAGCAAAGACACTTGAGGCGCTAAGCCTCTTATCGATGAAAAGCAGTTTTCCAGTTGACACCAACATGAATTCCGTAAGATGCACAGCACAACAACAGTATTACACGCCATTTCCCCACAAATTAGCAGAGGACTCAACCACTTGACCTATCGAAGGCCTTCGATACCGTCAACCATGCCAAGCTGTTCGAAGATATAGAGAGGACAAATCTCCGACCGTGTTTGAAACGTTGGATAATCAACTATATGTGTCTGAACCCCGTAGAGTGAAACAGGGAGTTCCCCAACGAGGGGCGATATCTCCGGAACTGTTTAACCTCTACCTTTCTGATATTCCAGAACCACCGGACGGCATAGAGATCGTAATGTATGCGGGTGATTGTACGATGGCGTCGGGTCCCATTATTGATGATATATGTATGTGAGAGGCTAAACGTCTGCATAGCCGATCTGGTTAATTTCTTCCTTCTGAGGAATATGAAAATATCCGCCACCAAATCAACAGCCACACTGTTCACCAAATGGACGTCTGAAATGAAGCTCACACTGAACATGATGGTCGATGGAGAATTGATTCCGACCACCAACTACCCCAAGATACTGGGAGTAACGTTCAACAGCCTTTTCAAGTAGTCTGCGCAAGCAATAGGCCGGTCAGTGGTAAGCTATGCGGCGCCAGTGTGGCTCGCGAATGCTAGTGATGGAAGAATATCCAGACCTGCCAGAATGCTGCGCTGAGAACTGCAACAGGGTGTCTCCTCATGATTCCTGTGGACCATCGTCATGAGGAGACGAAGATCTTACCCGTCCATCGTCACCATTATATGTTGTCGATGCAGTACTTGCTTGGGTGCTATCTTCGGGAACATCCCTGCCATAATCTTATGGACAGGACTCACCCGCTCAGGCATGTCAGGAAATATCAAGAATTGACGGCTCGATACCTAACACATGACCTGCATGTGGACTAGGACCACAATCTTGATTTTAGAGTTAGATGAGTTACAGGCTTTACCCCGAGCTCATTTTTCAATATTTGTCGAATGAAATATTGCGATATGTCCACCTCATGAGCCATTTTTCGGCCACTGCGACGCGGGTTTCGATCAAGTCGCTTCTTTACTTCTCGAACCGTTTCTGCTGATGTTGCTGTTTTCTTCCGTCCACGTCCTTGAGGTCGGGCTACGCTACCAGTATCACAGTAACGAGCGATGGTACGAGACACAATTTAATTGCCGGAGTGCTCTAACGATAGCCACTTGTTATTTTCCAGCCAAATACATATAAAGAAATTACACTATGACGCTTGAAATCCATCACGAATAACTTTTTTTCTGGAAAATTCTCACCAAAATGCTTTTGTAAGCTTGCAAACAATATAATTAGCTGTCACTGGAATATTTTTAACAGCTGTTGGGACGACTGGCATAGAAATGACAGCAGTCTGAAGTTGGTTGCAGTTTTTTTATCTCACCCTGTAGATGAAATGGTATAATTATTACCAGGTATGGCATAGCTAGCGTATGATTACAATTTTCTTTTTTAAATTTAAATACAACCGCCTGTTGCATATATTTAGTTTATTTTCCACAGAAATAGCCAGAGTTTCTACCTTGTATCATGAAATTATTATTATTATATTTTACTCTTCAAGTACCCAGAAAATAACCTTAACAAATATTCGGCCACTTGTTAGTCAATTAATTATTGAAGCATTTCAACAACTAATTACATTATTTATTAGAAACACTATTTTATTGTAATGATTAATTACGAATTAATAATAAATAATGTGATGAAAAAAATTTAATTTGCACTCAATAAATTAGACCATTCACCAAATACGAAGCATATCATCCTATGTACAGACGTGTTATAAACACGCATACACAATTACCAAACAACAATTTTCCACAAAATCCTTTAGAAAAAAATATTTAGGACGCAAATATCAGGAAAAAGGTAAACAAATATATACCATTATTTTCAAAAGAAAATAAAGGTATATTTCTATTTTTCCCTGAACACACGAAAATCAACACCCATGCCAAAAGAAAAGCCTAACTACCATCTATAACAACAACAACAACATTTCGTCTGGATATCCTAGAAGTACTAATAAATCATGTAAGCAACACAAGTGACAAAATAGCAGCAACAACTTGGTGCGATTGACCGGAAAACTAAACTCGCACAAAAAGTAAAACTTCTCCCACCAAAATCTACATCGTCGTCATCATGGTTGTTCGGTTTACGCGCCGCCTTGGTGAAACGACAAAAGCTGAGCGGAAGAGAAAAAACCACAACCCACAAACCCCTATGATTAGCTGAAGTTCACTGAAATACTATATTTTAAGATTGCGGCGACCTTCAGTAGGCTTTAGAAGTATGAAATCATACGCACACGCATTTCTTTGAAATGGCATGTCAACCTATATTTTCCCGTATAAGATTAGCCTTTTTTGTGTTGTACTTCATTTGCATTCGCGTAGAAATAGAGTTTCAAAGAAAGTGAAGAACGCAGGACATTTTACAAAGGCCACTTTGTTACATTCAAGCCTAATGCCGCGCTATGGTGGGGTTCCATACAGCTCAGTTAGGAACATCGGTTTGTCAGGGGGAATTCTCAACCCTAGGGAATGCATAAATCGAAAAAGTGGATCATATCATCAAACAAACAACACAAAAACATAAACACCATAAATCCCTGATAAACGAACTTGATTTTAATGTTCCCCCAGTATGCCCGCGCTTCCTTGACCTTTTTGTCAAATATTACAAAAAATTAATTAAAAATTGAAACGGATTATTTAAAGGCCCCACAAGCCACACAAACTTACCTTATTATAACATACACCTTATTCCCTCTCTCACAAACAGAACTTAACACAACATATTTTCAAATATCAAACTTATAAAAACATAATCGACATAGTCATTTTTCTCTTAACCTAACAAAACATATGATTTTTTGGGATTATTAATACCCGCCAAATTAATCTTTTGTGTGCCACTACTAGATTAAGCCAACTGCGGCCAATAACTTTACTCTTAATTTCTTCTGCCTACAGGAGATTTCTTAGGAGAAAAAAAATTGGACATTCTTAATTTTCGACCAAACAAAAATTACAATTCTAGTTAGATTTCGGAGTTAACCCTACACGCAAGTACGAGGGCAGTTCGGAAACTTCTTAGCCTAGGACAAAAAACGCGGTATAAGCAGAAAAAAGTTAAGTGTTTTTGAAACTTCCATCTCTGTTATGAACACATGTTAAATTTTCGATCTGGCAACTCCTTCACATAGAAACTGATGTTCAAAAAGACGCATCCGCAATTTTTTTTTACAATGTCAAAATTAGAAATGCGTGCTATAATTAAATATTTACATTAAAAGGATTATCTGGACAAGAAATTCATAATGACATGGTGAGTGTGTTAGGTGAAAGTGCTCCCATAACCTTACCAGCCGATTGAATTGGTTGTGCCCCAAAGAAGGCAAAAACAATTCAATCGGTTGGTAAGGTTATGACAAGGGGTTTTTTTTGGAACTTCAGAGGTATTTTATTGATTGACTTGATTGAGTACTATTGCAAGCTGTTGGATCAGTTAAATGTACAAATTCGTTCCCAAATTAAAAATAAAAAACAGTAAGGAAAGTAGTAAAGTCGGACGGGCCGACTATATGATACCCTTCACCACTTTGGGTATATTCAACAGATGAATCCTAACAGACGTAGCATTTTTAAAGGACCAGTAAAATGAAATTGGATCCATAAACATGTCATTCTGCAGCCGATATTCAATTTTTCATTTGGTCAGATATAGAAGCTATATCTAAATCTGAACCGATTTTCAGGAAACTTAACACACATCATTCTAGACCTAATTCATTACGCTGTGCCAAATTTCGTGCAAATCGAAAGATATATAGGGACTTTGTTGCACCATTTACATTAACTCGGACGAAAATATATATGGGAGCTATATCTAAATCTGAACCGATTTTCAGGAAACTTAATACACATTATTCTAGACCTAATTCATTACGCTGTGCCAAATTTCGTGCAAACCGATAGATATATAGAGACTTTGGTGTCCCATTTACCTTTAATCGGACGAAAATATATATGGGAGCTATATCTAAATCGGAACCGATTTTCAGGAAACTTAACACACATCATTCTAGACCTAATTCATTACGCTGTGCCAAATTTCGTGCAAACCCAAACATATATAGGTACTTTGGTACACCATTTAACATAAATCGGACGAAAATATATATGGGAGCAATATCTAAATCTGAACCGATTTTCAGGAAACTTAACACACATCATTCTAGACCTAATTCATTACGCTGTGCCAAATTTCGTGCAAACTGTAAGATATATAGGGACTTTGTACCTTAAATCGGATGAAAATATATATGGGAGCTATATCTAAATCTGAACCGATTTTCAGGAAACTTAACACACATCATTCTAGACCTAATTAATAACGCTGTGCCAAATTTCGTGCAAACCCAAACATATATAGGTACTTTGGTACACCATTTAACATAAATCGGACGAAAATATATATGGGAGCAATATCTAAATCTGAACCGATTTTCACGAAACTTAACACACATCATTCTAGACCTAATTCATTAATCTGTGCCAAATTTCGTGCAAACCGACAGATATATAGGGACTTTGGTACACCATTTACCATAAATCGGACGAAAATATATATGGGAGCTATATCTAAATCTGGACCGATTTTTAGGAAACTTAACACACATCATTCTAGACCTAATTCATTACGCTGTGCCAAATTTCGTGCAAATCGAAAGATATATAGGTACTTTGGTGCCCCATTTACCTTAAATCGGATGAAAATATATATGGGAGCTATAAGTGATTATTTACACTCTTTCGAGTCGAGCTTGATGATCTAAGTTTTGCAATGAAAAGGAAAGCCAGGAGAAGAACCTACGTACCCACCATTATGCGACGCGTTTCGCCGTTGGTTAAGCGGCTCATTAGGCATATTGGGCTATGTGGCTTTACAAAGGTCGTACGTTGATAACTTGTATTTATTCCGCCCTGATGCGAAACTTGCATATGCGAATTAAATTCAAATTTGTCAAAGTTCGACATTTGTCTTCATTCTAGGAACAGTCCTTTTCAAAGCAGAGCTATATATAAATCTGAACCGATTTTTCCCAATTTCAGTAGGGTTCGTCCTTGGACCAAATAAGTGACTTGTGCCAAATTTCATCCAAATCGGATCATAAATGCGACCTGTACTTTGTTTACAATTTAACATCTACAGACGGACATGCATAAATCGACTCAGAAAGTGATTCTATGCGTATTCTCAAAAGGAACCATGTGTCTATTTCGTGAACTGCAATTACAGTTGTAAATCACTATTTTGAAGACCTTGAGGAAAACTAATTTAATCAGGGATAGAATTGCTAGAAAAGCGTTGGAATACGTGTATTGAAGTTTCAGGAGATTATATTGAAAAATAAAAATATTTTTGAAAAACTAGCTATTCTCTTTCATTGATAGGCTAAGAAGTTTCCGAACCGCCCTCGTAACAAACACAATTAGGCATTACTAATTCGCACAATTTCTAATCTGACATTTTCTTTTATTTCAGGTTTCTTTGATTCATCTTTAATGCTCGCTTGACCGAGTAATTTTTTATTGTTATCCACTCAAGAGCAAATCAGACTGCGATTTTTTTTTTGAATCAGACATCTAAATGCGATTTGTCATTTTCTAACCAATATTCATGGACAGGAAAACCCCGAATGTGATTTTAAGTATATCCTCAAAAGTAACTATAGGTACCATATGCATATTACATACCAATACCCCAAGACATAATACCGTGTACCACAGTTTGGTGTAGGGTATACAAATTTGGCAAAATTGTCCATATAGCAAATATTTACATATTCAAATGAATTAATGCCTTAAATAGTAACGAATTTATTTCTAAAAACAAGTAAGAGAGAAAAGAAAAACATGTCAACAGAAGGATAGCTGGATGTTAGTAATGTCATAGTCCTGGGCATGACCATAAGCCAATAGCCTTCTGGCCCATATGTTTGATTAGTCAACAAAAAAAAAAAACAGTGCAACATATTTCATTCGATACGTTGTTTATACTACAAATTGTATGTCTTATACGATACATACACTTGTATGTGTGTGTATATATTGTATAGCTTTATGAATATGCATTTCACTTTAACGTAGAACGTAATATGACTATTTAATATAATTTACAGTGATGTTCAAAATTGTTTAATGTTTTCATCAAATGGGGAACTTTTATAAAAGAGGAATGTCAAAACATGGATCAAAGTAACAAAACATAAATTAATGTTCTCCAATATTCAATTTAGTCAATTTCAATTTAGGTCTTTCATAGATTAAATCGGACATTTTGACAAAAAGGGGGAGGGGTGCCAGAAAGTGTGGATTGAGGGATTTCATATTCGGACTTGGCGTTGGTTTGGCAAAAATATTGTGACGAAAAAAAAATAAACCACCCTGTGAAGATCCTGGAGAAAACGTCGTATGGAGGTACGATTCGTGGGTACCGCAACGTAGAGGTTGCTTTGGGAACAGTCGTTAATTTATCTCCTTTCGATTATCTCATCCTCGGATTGAAGGGCTTCTGACTACGTTGTTAAACCTTCATTCGATGCACCCATCTCAATCTAATAGACAACTTCTTGAAGACCACACAGTACCTAACATGGGGTATTATTGGACTGCATTCATTCTCCACCTCAAATCTTAATTTTCTCGAATAGTTGTTCATGTTTTCAAAGATCCGTTTCGTTATCTTCCTTTTCCTTCAACTGGACCATAGATTTTTCGCCGCTAAACTGCAGGAGTTCTTTTTGTTTCTGCTTTCTAGAGACTTCATACCTACCACGGAGTATATTTGGAACATTCTATTTAATTTGAAGAAACTATTTTCAGAAAATTCCACATCTGCATCCTCTGAATGTAATAGAGTGAGATCCATAGACGACGTTTTTAAAGACTCCATTACATTTAGCTCTATGTTTTTAGACATACCAGCCAAAACATGTCTCGACGTGTCACATCGGCTAATAATAGCCTACATAGTAGATTTCCTCTAATCGAAATCATACATTCTGGGTTTCTCGGCAAAGATTGGGAAATAGAATTCCAGATCATCTCGGTTGATACCATCCACTTTCTTTATAATGGTTTCACATCTCATCCTCGGATTTTGCTGCTTCAGGCTTAGTTGTTTCGTCTTTATCTATCTCGTTAGCAACGATATCCTCTAACATTCTCTAAGGCTTTCCACAGTCTTTCTATAAGTAGACAATCTCTTCAAGACCATACAGTACTTACTGTACTTCATTTTCCACCTCAACAACACTGCTTCTTTAGGTTCCCTATCCATGGGATAGATATCACAATTTACATCTACATTCTGGAGATCGACTTCTTGTTCATGTTTTTCATCTTCCATTTTCTTCAGTTGGACCATAGATAGATTCCGTTGCTGCTTTTCGTATACTCCTTGTACTAATATGGATTGTCTCGATCTTTGCCGTTTGTAAATAAATTACCTCCACAGTGACGGTTTGTCGAGAGCATCAAATATTGAAATGTTTCCACAACTTCGCTCGGTTCCTTTATTATATCGGGCTATATTTGGATCATTCTATTTAAGTTAATGAATGTGACTTCAAAAAGCTCTACATCTGTATCTTTTTTGAAGCAATAGAATGAAATCTATAGACAAAGTTTTCAAAGACTCCATTACATTTAGAGCTATGTTTTTAGACATACCAGGCAAATCATATCTCGGGTCGTCATGCAAAATCATACATTTTGGGCTTCTTGTCTAAGATTGGAAAATACAATTCCACATAATCCCGCTTGATGCCATCGACTTTCTTTATAATGGTTTCACAAATTCGAGTACTTCGCTCCAGTTCGGAATTTATATGTTCATCATTAATTTCGGATGCAAGTTTTTTTTAGTTCCTTCAATTCGTATTCTTTAACAGTTTCTCTGTTAGAAAATATAGGTGAAACCTTCAAAATAGCGAAAAAGGGTCGGTTTTTCGATAACAAACTTAAGAGGAGTTGTTGCAATGTTTGTGTAAAAAATTCAAAGCTATCTCTTTACTAATTTCAACAGACGGATATGCCTAAATCAATATAGAATTTTATTCCGATGAATATTACAAGGTTTTGCAAGGACCGCGAAAAACACTTACTATAGGAAGACTTGTTTACGCCACTTTTGCCTTCCATTGTAGACATACGAGTATATGACCATGAATTACCAATTCACACACTTCTTGTGGTTTCAGGTTCGTGCTCGTGTTTTTGAAATCAGGCAATCAAATTATGGTCACTGACATTTCATTTATTTGGTCAAAAGAACACATACAATCACACGAACACTCTTACAAGCTGTATAGGTAAATGACATGTTGAGAATTGTTTTTTATTTTTGTAATTTCAAGTAAAAGGGTCATTTATACAAATTGTTGGCTTTTTTGGGCAAAATAAGTGTTAACAACCAACATTCATTAAATTGTCCATTTAATATTTTGCTGAGCGTACTCCGATTACTGTCGTGTTTTTTTCCAAACATTTTTATTAAATTAAATTTATTTATGATTTCATTTTAAATTCCAAATTTTTTTATATTTTCAATGATAATAATTGTTATTAGAATATGACTAAAAGTTAATCCTTCATAGAAGTTTGTTGTTATTGTTGTTGCTAGTTGGTATTCAGCAGCTATGCTTTGTGTTGGCATGTCAGTAAAGTTTAAATGCCAAGTGAGTAGAACTGACTGTTGCACACGAAAACATTTGAATGGGAGTTTCAACAAAAACCCATACCCATTTATAACAGAACACATACACACAAGGTAAGATGTTCTATTTGTGTGAGTGTGTGGTTAGGGAATTCATTTCGCTGGACAATAATTACACGCAAAGAAATCTGTGTATAGAACATAGTAGGAAGAATATTTAGTTTTGTAGTCCTAATTTAAAATTTTGTTGGTCGTGTAAGCATTTGTAGTTTGGTAATCCGAGCTTGTGGAGGTTGAAAAAAAATTCTCTGCAAAAAATTCCAATATAGACAATTTAATACAATTAAACATAAGGTCGGTTTACTTATGTCGCACTGTTTTTGAAATCGCTCTCAATATTGCTCCTTGGTTATTTGGTACAGGATACCAAGCTCAATGAATATTTTAGTGTACAGTACAGAACGGTTACAACGTTCTAAGGAAGGATCACATTAGAAATGGAGCATTCCTAATGTATCATTATAGTCACTCATACGTGGAATGTCTTCATTAGCTGAATCATTCGCGTTAGCAACGAGATTCTCTACCAGAGACATTTGTCCGCTTCTAGGATTCTACACAGTCTTTCTACAAGCAGACAACGTCTGGAAGACCATTCATTCCCCACTTCTTCACACAGCTTCTTTGGGTTCCCCATCCATTGGGTAAATATCATAATTTTCATCTACATTCTGGAGATCGACTTCTATTCATATTTTTCAAGATCGTTTTCGTCATTTTGTTTTTTTTTTCAGCTGCACCATAGATTCTGCCCCGCTAAACTGCAGGAGTTCTTTTTGGTTTCTGCTCTTCATAGAATTCTGGTACCAAATATTGGAAACAGTCTATTTAATTTGAAAAATATATCTTCCGAAAACTCCACATCTGCATCTTCTGGAAACAATAGAATATTGCTCCTAGAATATTTGGTACAGAACATCAAGCCCAATGAAAATTGTAGCGTACATTGTTGTGATGGTTACAACGTGCTGAAGACGGATCGCATTAGAAATGGAGCAATCCTTATGCACCACTCTGTTCAATACGGACTTATCTCGCTTGAGGTATATTTTAGTCACCCATACATGGAATGTCTGGGTAAACAGTTAAATTTCCGTAACATTAACTTTCGATTATAGGACAATAAAAGTCTTGTATCAGATGACTTCAATGCACACCATGAATTGCGACATTTCGTTCTAGGTAATGAACAGAGGGGAACAGTGTCGGTAGAGTAAATTGATAGCTCCACGTTTTGCTTGGCGAATGAGGATGTTCCCACCAGAATAAGAGAGTGTCACAATTCGCCAGATATAACCATAGTGTCACTCGGTTTGATAAACAATTGACAGCCCGTCATTTCACTTTTAACGGTAGTCTGATTTCATCGTATCTGAACGTCTCAATTTCTTAACTGTAGGAAAGCTAGCATGTTTCCGAGTGTTCACATTTCAGTGAACGAAAATTCGTTGCGGATGTTCGAATACTTGAGCTTAAGAATTATTCAGATCGTTTAGAACGCCAAAGAACTGCAACTCCTTATGATACCTGTGAACCATCTACATGAGGAGACGAATATCCTTCCCTTACTTTTCTGCATAACAATATGCATTTGTTGCAGTAGCCGTGCTAAGTGCTTCATGGTGGATAGAATTACGCACGCAGTCGTGTCAGGAAAGATCTGTATGATCTAAAGAGAGAGAGAGAGGTTCAACGTTATACATAGGGACTTTTAGATCAAGATTGTCTGAATAACATTTACACTGATGAAGTTGCCGACTTATTAAATTGATACAAAGCGAATGCCGGCCTAAGAGAACACGTCCCGCACTGGAGACAAGTTCAAAAACTGGATGAATAGAACATGTTTAAGTAACTACACATGAACTTCTATAACAACAACTTGAAAAATTGGGCCAACTTTTAGGGTAGTCGCCAAAGATATAGTGGGAAGTTTATCAGAACAAGTTTCCGTTATCCCAGGCTAGAACACGTGCTCGTGGCTTGCTATAAAAGGGGGATCAACACATGAAAAGGGACAGTTTTCGTTGGTGTTCCTCAGAGTTCTTTGCTCGGTCCGATGTTGTACAATATGTTTTCGTGTGACATTCTGGCACCTCGCCCTGGCGGTTTTCTCTTGACCTATGCAGATGACGGCGCCTAACGAGTACCTCGTTGCACTCCATCGGCACTATTTAGAGAAATGTAGCGCTGTGGTCTTTTGTGGCCTGGTGTTGTTTATCCTAATTTTTGGAAGTTGCGTGAATGAGCAAGGCTTGTTCTACAGAGAGGAGAGTCTTCTGTTTTGTCACGGAAGATTTTACTCTTCGGATTGGATCAATTTGGTATACAATACCGGACAGCACATCTAAGTTAGTTTTAAGCGTTCCCTTTTGTAAAAGATTTATAAAGCCGTCCTATAGTGCTTATCCAGATATCTATTCCCAAAAGCATACTTACCCTTTAGTAGAATCTTTCTATATAATTGCTTGAATACTTACTAAGGTCTCTTGCAGTAAAATCCTGTAGTATCATTGCTTGAGTACTTAATATGGTCTCTTGCCGTAATACTTCCATATCCTCGCTTGAGTACTTATTAATGTCTCTTGCAGTAGAATCTTTCCGTATCCTTGCTTGAGTACTTACTAAGGTCTCTTTCAGTAGAATCCTGTAGTATATTTCACCCTAATTTAGAATAGTTGCACTTCTTCAAAACTTCCGAATCCAAGCTGTTGTGAGCGTACCTGTCCAGGTCTCTCAATTGTCCAGTCACGTTCCTCGCCTAGAGTACTTATCCAGGTGTCTAAATCCTAGCATCATATTACCTTACTCGCCAGGAGTAATTATCCAGGTCTGAACTTCGAAGGACTGCTAAACTTAACATAAAAGCCACTTTTTCTCTCTCGAATATAAATAAATATTTCAGTTGCGAATCGTGGGCCCCGCGAGCTAAATCCAGCCTAAGGTGAAACCTTTCATTACACCATACCGAATACCTTCTGTAACTTTTTCTATCGCCCTGGCGTCTCTTCATTTTTATTTGGCGATAATTTGTATTCTACTTATTGAGATTCTTTTTTTCAGTATATTCAAGCGAGTGTGTGTATGTATGTGCGCCTGTTTGACCAAGTCCTGTTTAGTTTCATTGTAATGTCTATTGGCGTTTGACTTTTACAGTAACAGTAGCGAGCAAACAAATCGACATTGGTCTGTTTTGTTTGTAAAACAATAGCACGACTCACGGCAAGGACTGAGTCCAGCGGTGAGTTTGATGGTTGGTGGTTTTACCATTCGCTTTGCTAAAATATATGAATGGATGTGGGGATACTGGTCGATGGTCGTTGAATGGATGGATGGAAATTAGCTATACACTCGTATGCATGTATGTAGTGACTGACCACTACACCATCGGTCAAAGGTGGTTAGAATGAAACGCGTTTGGTGAATTTAGTTGCTAAATAGCTGCTGCGTGCTTTAACACGTCTTATATAAAATAACGCTAATCAAGGAATTCGAAACAAAGAAAATAAAGTCGTTGAATGAAATTGCGAATATACTAAATATTAGTCAGTGTTGTATTATCAAAAATACTCAAGTGCTTCATAATTTTTGTTATAAAATTTTTGAAAACGACAATTTTTTAAATTTATAAATACATATATATTAAGATTATACCATGGGCTGTGCCAGTAGTACGCCTATGGTACAGACAGCTGGCAGTGAAATACTTAAGGCCGCCACACATGTTGCTGAAGATGCCACAAAATCGGCCGAAGAAGCAGTGCAAGGTAGAATATAAAAAAGAGAGAGAGAGAGAGAGAGAGAAAAAAAAATAGATACTGTATTGTATATTCTCAAGTGTAATATATAAATACGAAAATGTGTGTGTATGTGCATGAACAATTATGATTTTAACTGTTGGACTATAGATTAGGAAATACCCATTAGTTTGTGGATTATATAGAGAAATAAATAATGGGAATGTAAATCTAAAAAAAAAATTCCAATTTAACAAAAATCTGCAAGGAAGGGACTATTAGTACGTATACATTTTACCGGATTTCGTTAAGCCGTATAAATTGTCAATTCCATTGTATAAATGTCAAATAAATCCTCATAAAGTAGGTTAACCCGGTAAAAGGTTCTAATGGAAATGTTGTTTAACGTCGGACGCCATTTTGGGTGTAAATAAGAAGTGGCCCTAAGTCCCGTAATGTAACCTACAGTTAAGTCCAGCTTAACAAATGTTCCTCTCCAGTGATTGGTCTGCATGTGTACAAAATCCTGTTGTTCGGACATACATAGAAATTAAATATGTACCCTAATCAATTTACATAAAATCGAACGAATATATATATATATAACTCCCGAAATACCAAAGTAAAATGTTTTCGTTTGGAAAATGCGATGTTAGCCTCCAAAAGCCAGGTTTGCCACATTAAAGACCTTTGGTTTTTAAAATGTGACTAAAATCTTAAATGTACGAAATTTGGGTGGAATCTTTTTATGAGAGTTATACCAAAAAGTGGATCGATAAACCCCATTTACAATACCAAATATCTGAGAAGTACTAGCAATGTCAGTGCGAAATTTCAAAGCCATATCTTAAATATTACGATTTCTTTCCCGATTTCAAAATCAAGACGGAAGTGGCTGGATATGAATTTTTTTCTGATCAATAATATATTCTTTGTTATGTCTCAGGTTAATATTTCGAGGTGCTGCAAACGGAACGATAAATTTAATATAGTAATAATAGTGGAGGGTATAAAAAAAGTTCGGTCGGGTCAATTTTGTATATCCTCCATAATGTGGTGTTCATTTAAAATAACTTGTCATAGTAAATTTTCTGTTGGAAGATAGTTTTTGCTCTGACAAAACTCTTTATACCCTCCTTCGTGAAGTAGGTATTTAAAATACCATCAATCGTTCGGTACTTTCATAAATGGCGGGCTAAACCATGGTAAATTAAAGAAATAATTAAAAGACAGTAGTTGCGAGAGTTAAAAATTGTAAAGATTTTGAAGAATGCCATCTCAAAATTCTTGTGGTAAATATACTCTAGGATCTTCATCAATTTTACTGCCCATATGGAGGTAGCGTAAAACCTAGAATATATACCGCTTCATTCCCAGGGACCACTATCGCCCAATCGAGTCGTGAAACTCTAAAAAGTAAGAATACTTTGCAGTCGAGTGACGCGAAGAACATACACTTCAGCTTGTATCCAGGATTGTCGTAATCAATAGGGAACGAATATAGATTCCGGGTGGAGGTAGAGAATGTGGGATGAATGTATGTGCAAAATTTCAAAGCATTATAGTAAAAATTTTGAGCTATATCGTGATTTCAACAGGCGGCATAGAATTGTTTTCTGATCAAGAATGTATGCATGTATATATTTTATGAGGTCTCAGGCGAATCGGTGATATGTGATGTTATGTGCCAGTGGTTAGCAATATTTCTTGAAAATTATATGGAACTCTATCAGATGGTGGCCATTTCCTGCTATTGGTTTTCATTAGTAACCACATATCTTCCTATTTATTATGTAAAAAAAAAACATCCGATCAAAAAAAAAAAAGTTCAAAAATCGGCTATTTTGTATACCATTTACACAAAATCGGACGAAATTCTATATGAAACTATATCTGAATCCAAATTGATATTAACAAAACTCATATACTCCACGCTAAACATAAAATCGGACGAAAGTATATATGACGGACGAAAATTCATCTCATTCAGATAATAAATGCGATATATTCTGAAAAGGAATCATGGATTTATCTCGTATTACAAACGTAATACCCTGTAACCACAGTGTGACGATAAATAAATTTTTATTTGAATATCATATAAACATCTCTTATTCGAAACTCCTGTATTTCACTTAAATCCGCTGTAAGTTATAATTATCTGCTAAAAATTTAATTGCAAGTTTATTCTATGGACTTGAAATCTATTTTGTTTACATACATATCATAATAGGTTGTTATGTATACATATATCCCCCGTCCACTTACACATACGACCTACATGAGTTTGTGGTCTGTTCATAAAGGGGTTTTCAATAAGGACTTGAAAATTGTTATTAACAATTCATATAGTGTCAGTAATATATGTTCAGCACTTAACATATGTAGTCTACAATTATCTTGACTTTTGATGTTTTATTTTGGTTTGGGGTGATTAGCATACGATTTATCATCTGTGGGGATGTACTGAAAGAAGTGGGCCTATAGATCACATCGTCGGATTAATGTAATTTTAGTAAAAATATTACTATGTATAGTAGAAATCGCTTAGAACGACAGCCAAGGGACCCGCGAAATTGGTCGTTAAAAACGATATGTCGTCAATTTGAAATTTAGGGCAGCATTTTTCTTGGGTATTTTGGATAAGTCGTTATAACCGATATGTCGTTGTAAATTGTGTCGCTATAAACGATTTCGACTGGAAACAAACGTATACTCCATTCGCTTGATGACATTGATGTGGAAGTAGACCGATGTGTCCCATCTTCTGACTTGATCTAGGTTTTGTAAAAATATTCCGATATGCTATATTAGAATCAAATCGGACACCCCATTCAGCTTGATGCGATATTGTCCATACGCATGATATTATAAAATTAAAATTTAACAAAATTTTACACATTTTGGGGAGCTACCAGAAGGAGTGTACCGATATCGCACTTCTTCGAACTTGATGTATGCTCAACAAAAATTATACGATATGCAAAGTTGGACGAAAACATGTTCGATATTATTTCCCTCGTGTCTTCCAGGTCTATATCTTCCAATACAGACAAAAAACAAAAAAAAATGGTGCGGAAAATTGTCTTCGCATTTATCGACTAAGATTTCGATAGTATTTTATTCTAAATTTACTGACGTTGCACTATGGGTCTTACATCCCATTTTTTGGCCCTAATTAGAGCAATGGGTTTATGAAATTAATAAATAAATTAATATCAGATGTAACGGTTTCAAAGACCCTGTTTACGATTCTGGTTTGAAAACGGCGGTCAATTGTTTAAAATATTTTTTTATTAGATCTGCTTGCGAAACTCAAATTTGTTGGTCAAAGCGAAATTTATGAATATTATATGTGAAATTTTTTATTATTATTTTCAAATTACTGATAATTTTCACTTCCATTATAAACACCAGTCCCTTCTGTTTAATGTTAGTTCATGTTATATAACATTTATATACCCTTCACCACACTGTGGTACAGGGTATTATGTCTTTGTGCAAATGTTTGTAACAGGCAAATGGAAACGAAATAGGCATATTGTTCCTTTTGAGAATATGCATAGAATCACTTTCTGAGTCGATTTATGCATGTCCGTCCGTCTGTAGATGTTAAATTGTAAACAAAGTACAGATCGCATTTATCATCCGATTTGGATGAAATTTGGCACAAGTCACTTATTTGGCCCAGGGACGAACCCTATTGAAATTGGTGAAAATCGGTTCAGATTTAGATATAGCTCCCATATATATTTTCGTCCGATATAGGCACCAAGGTACCTATATATCATCCGATTTGCACGAAATTTGGCATAGCGTACTAAAGTAGGTCCAGAATGATGTGTGCTAAGTTTCGAGAAAATCGGTTCAGATTTATATATAGGTCCCATATATATTTTCGTCCGATTTAAGTTAAATGGAGCTCAAAAGTCCCTATATATCTTTCGATTTGCACGAAATTTGGCATGGGGTACTGAATTAGGTCCAGAATGATGTGCGCTAAGTTTCGTGAAAATCGGTTCAGATTTTTATATGACTCCCGATTTTAGGTAATTGGTATGCCACAGTCCCTATATATCTTTCGATTTGCACGAAATTTGACATAGCGTACTGAATTGCGTCTAGAATGACATGTGTGAAAGTTCTTGAAAGTCGGTTCAGATTTGGATATAGATCCCATATATGATGTAAATGGTATACCAGAGTCCCTATATAGCTTTCGATTTGCACGAAATTTGGCATAGCACACTGGATTGAGTCTAGAATGATGTGTGTAAAATTTATTGAAAATCGGTTCAGATTTAGATATAGCTCTTATATATATGTTCGTCCGATTTTAAGTTGGACCCAAAATATAGCCATTAGGAACAAAACCTGCTGAAATTAGTACAACGTAACCTGTGACAAGTTTCGTTGAAATCGTTTCATATTTGGATATAGCTTCCATATCTATTTTCATCCGATTTTAAGTAAATGGTGCACCGAGCTCCTCATTTTTGTAATATTGATATGAAATTTTGCACAACGTACACAATTGGGCATTTGGATATTTTTGATATTTGCTTAAAATCGATTTACATAATTTATGGATTGATCTAATTCGGTTTACATTTAGATAAAGGTCACACATTTTTGTTCATCAAATTTCATGTCAATGGCCCTCCTGTTAGGATGCATTCGTTTAATATACCCCTAGTAGTGAAGGGTATCAAATAGTCGGCCCGTCCGACTTTAATACTTTCCTTACTAGTTTAAATTAAATTATATTCACAAAAATATGAAATTTTGACTTCAACTTCATGTCATTTGTAAACCGTGGCCCACAATGTTATAAAATGTTGCTGGAGTAAAACTCAAAGTCTCTAGATTTCAAATATAGCATTTCCAGATTAAATGAAACCTTTTACAAATTAAATGAACCCTTTTCCAAATTAAATGAAACCTTTTCCAAATTAAATGAAACCTTTTCCAAATTAAATGAAACCTTTTCCAAATTAAATGAAACCTTTTCCAAATTAAATGAAACCTTTTACAAATAGAATGAAACCTTTTCCAATTGAAATGAAACCTTTTACAAATAGAATGAAACTTTTTCCAAATTAAATGAAACCTTTATTCTTATCTAAGAAAATATAATATTTGCACTAATTTTAAACCAATATTTGAAAATTAAATCAAAGAATATTCACAAATATAGTTTTATGGCTATGTAATTAACATAAATATTCTTTAATTCGGTGTGATTTCATTTAATATCTTTACTACATAAAACTAAATAAATAGTAATACAATCTGGGGTATTTCTTGACATTTTAATAAATAAATATTTAAGAATTGAATACCCGGTCCTAAATTCGAAATACATATTTGACTTAATAAATTGTTGATGATAATGAAGGGGTTCCCGACTTGCAGCTTGTGGGATTTTCAAAACCATGTCCATAACGTAGTTAGAACAATCTTGCCGAGTAAGCATTTGAATACTTCACTCGATTACATCAACAATGTTATGTTCCATTGAAACGTCACACAGCTCAGCTCTTGGACATAATTTTATTTTTGAAAATGCATTTTCGATTGGATTTAGCATTGGAGAATAAGGCGGTAAGAATTTAAGGTTGCATCTTTTGGATTCGATCAAATTTTTTATGTCATGTCGCTTGTGTATTTGAGCGTTATTTTCCAACACTGGATTGATTTTCTCAAAAAAAAAAAAAAAATTCTATAAATAATTTAAATCTGTCTGCATTGACACTGGAATTTGGAAACGATTGTGTGATGTACAACTCCCGCGTTGTTTATTGCTGCAATTATAGTGTCATTACGACCTCTGAACGTAGGCAACACAATGTGTGCTCTTGTTCCTTTTCTTGAACGGGCTTGGGTTCTTCGTATGTGAAGATTAAATCCACACTCATCAATGAATATTAATTTTTCTCCTTGTTGGGGTATCCATTTTGTAAAGTCTTGAGCAAATTTTTGTCTCAAGCCTAATGTTCTGGAGTCATTCTTTCGTTCTATTTCAATAGAGGCCATCTTAAACGTAATTTTTAATTTCCGTAATCCATATTCTATGCAGCTTGTGGAAATATTTATATCATTTTCTCTCAACAGTTTAGTTTTTATGGCTTTGAGGGTAATTCCAGGTTGACTTTCTACATAGAACTCGATCAGACTTAAAACTTGTGGTGTCAACAACTTAGTTCTATTTCCTCCACGCTTATTTTCCTTCAATGTTCCAAAATTTTGTTTGCAATTACTTCACATTGTCGAGAGTTTACTGTTTTGGATGTTCAAATTATGGAGAGTTCACTGTATTTAAAAATAGCAACGTTTAAAATAAATGCGAACCTGATTTTAGCTCGGGAAGCTCTGATAATTGGGAACCTGAGGAAGAATCAATATCCTCGCCAAGTATTGCAAGTGGAAATGCTCCAGAACCTACCGAAGCTACATCTACAAGACCCCGAAACAAATTGGGTCAGTATAACAAAATAACAAAAGACATGAAATTGTTATTATTTAAATTCTATGAAGAGGGGAGAACCATTTCCGAGGCTGCAAATTTAACCTGCATAAACATAAATTCCGAAAAAAAACATTTATAAGAAGATACAAACAAAATTTTGGAACATTGAAGGAAAATAAGCGTGGAGGAAATAGAACTAAGTTGTTGACACCACAAGTTTTAAGTCTGATCGAGTTCTATATAGAAAGTCAACCTGGAATTACCCTCAAAGCCATAAAAACTAAACTGTTGAGAGAAAATGATATAAATATTTCCACAAGCTGCATAGAATATGGATTACGGAAATTAAAAATTACGTTTAAGATGGCCTCTATTGAAATAGAACGAAAGAATGACTCCAGAACATTAGGCTTGAGACAAAAATATGCTCAAGACTTTACAAAATGGATACCCCAACAAGGAGAAAAATTAATATTCATTGATGAGTGTGGATTTAATCTTCACATACGAAGAACCCAAGCCCGTTCAATACAAGGAACAAGAGGACACATTGTGTTGCCTACGGTCAGAGGTCGTAATATCACTATAATTGCAGCAATAAACAACGCGGGAGTTGTACATCACACAATCGTTTCCAAATTCCAGTGTCAATGCAGACAGATTTAAATTATTTATAGAAAATTTTTTTTTTGAGAAAATCAATCCAGTGTTGGAAAATAACGCTCAAATACACAAGCGACATGACATAAAAAATTTGATCGAATCCAAAAGATGCAACCTTAAATTCTTACCGCCTTATTCTCCAATGCTAAATCCAATCGAAAATGCATTTTCAAAAATAAAATTATGTCCAAGAGCTGAGCTGTGTGACGTTTCAATGGAACATAACATTGTTGATGTAATCGAGCGAAGTATTCAAAAGCTTACTCGGCAAGATTGTTCTAACTACGTTATGGACATGGTTTTGAAAATCCCACAAGCTGCAAGTCGGGAACCCCTTCATTAAGATAAGCAGTTACCTTATCATCAACAATTTATTAAGTCAAATATGTATTTCACATTTAGGACCGGGTATTCAATTCTTGTTCTTAAATATTTATTTATTAAAATGTCAAGAAATACCCCAGTTTGTATTACTATTTATTTAGTTTTATTTAGTAAAGATATTAAATGAAATCACACCGAATTAAAGAATATTTATGTTAATTACATAGCCATACAACTATATTTGTTAATATTCTTTGATTTAATTTTCAAATATTGGTTTAAAATTAGTGCAAATATTATATTTCCTTAGAAAAGAATAAAGGTTTCATTTAATTTGGAAAAAGTTTCATTCTGTTTGTAAAAGGTTTCATTTCAATTGGAAAAGGTTTCATTCTATTTGTAAAAGGTTTCATTTCAAGTGGAAAAGGTTTCATTTAATTTGGAAAAGGTTTCATTTAATTTGGAAAAGGTTTCATATAATTTGGAAAATGTTTCATTTAATTTGGAAAAGGGTTCATTTAATTTGTAAAAGGTTTCATTTAATGTGGAAATGCTATATATAACGTTTTATTGGCTTTGCTGAAATCGACTTTCAGCCAAAAAAAAAAAAAAAAAATGGATTCCTGGCCCATAGTGCACCGACTCAAAATGTCGATAGTATTTTTGAAATCTGTTTTTCTTTCAAGTACTGATAAAAATATTGTGTTCACAAAATATTGCATTCACAAATTAAATTCCAAGTTATGAAGTTCCTATTGAAATAACCCTTTACTTTGCTAGTAACACAAACGGTTGTCAGCTGTTTTCTGTTCTTTTGAAATGTGTCAGTTCTGCAAACTGTCATCTTATTTCGAATAGACAGAAGTGCACTTGTTGATGGATGTGGGGACAATTGTTGCAACATGTCGTTGTTGTTGTTGCTGTTACTAGTATACCACCTTTATTGCCACAACAATGTTTTTTCTCTCATTTTTAAATATAAACTTGTCATTTATAATAAGAGATGTGTACATCGTGTGTGTAGGTTTGTTTGTGGGTGTTTATGTTTTGAGTAGAAAGACTACAAAAGATGACAGACAAACTTTTGTAGTTTTTTTAGTTTAACAAAAAAATAAAACAACTTATTTTTGTTTTGTTGACTACCATCCTTAAATGTGGGTGTGTGTGTGTTTGCGAGAAAAACTATTCTTTTTTTTCTGATTTTGTTGACAACTCTTGACAGGACCAGGCCTCTGCTGTGCCATTGAAACCACTTGTGTGGCTTTGTGTGTGTGTGCGAGAGTGTGTCGACCACAAAATAAAGTGGCCAATTTTCTTTATTGGTTGGTTAATGGCCGAGTGGCCTAGAGTGGGTACCTATAGGTACTAGTAGGTATGTACGTACGATTGTTGTTGTGAACAAATTGCTTTTGGTTTATTTATACCGGAAGTTTTGTAATTTTATTCGTACACCATTACCATAATCGACTACAATTTAATAATTGACCACGGATTTAAATGAATAACAAATTGCAATGGCTTTATTGATGTAAAAAAGTATGAAATAGTAGTGTTGGCGGTTTTTTGGGATACCATTTGTATTTTGTTTTGCGAAATAGTCAGGCTGAATCCCAGATTGTTGTTTTTATAAAAAACAACTATTTATTAGTGGGGAATGTATGGCATTGTTTGCCGAGGGGTAAGACAGGGAAGACTATAGTTTCGGATCACGCCACTAATCTTCATCAGTTCCCTTAGTTTTTTGTTGGGATATTCTCCCCAGAAGCTATTGCTTCTATCCAAAAAACTTTTCCATGTTATGTTATGAACACATGTTAAATTTTGTCTCAGGTGTTCAACATTTTTTTTAAATGGACAAATTAGAAATCTTTGCTGTCATTAAATATTTACATAAAAAAGGTTTATCGATACAAGAAATTCATAATGATATGGTGAATGTGTTAGATGAAAGTGCCCCTTCATATGTAACAGTAAACCAGTGAGCGGAGCAGTAAAGTCGGACGGTGCAGACCATACGATACCCTACACAACTACCACAGAACTCTATCTTTCAGCGGATTTTTTATTCCGAGGATGGGTAATATTTCGATAGTTGCACCCTCTTGCCCGATTAGAGGTCAACAGCACCATTTCCTTACACGGACATATTTTCCGAATATTACCAATATTCAGTACAGCCCTTCTAATTACTTATTATAAATGTAGCCTATAGATCGAAACGAAAAAAAAAAACAAAAAATAAGTTTTCGGTCCACTTCATCCCAAAATTATTATCTGTTCATCACCGAAAATTGTAGGCGTTGTCTTTGACCATAACAGGAACCTCATGGAATATTTCAAAGCGATCAGCCCTATATTTCCACCCTCTAGTGTGGTAATGGTTTATTAAATTATATCTGAATTCGTAAGCACCTGTAAATATTTACGTGTAACTCCCACATCCGAGTACATTCGACAATATAATTGGTATCAATTTAAAGGTCAACCACTCCTCTTGGATATACTTATAGAATAAAAAATTTGTCATTTTTCACACCAAAGTCAGGGTCCATTGGCATGCTTATTCTTTGGCCCAACCCCCTTCTTCATATAAAAATTCGGGATGTTTGTGCCATAATTGCGACCTCTGGAGCGACCAGAAAAACCGACAAAAATTAAGTATTTGGTCCATTTCATCCCCAAAATATTAATAGGGGTCTTCATTGGCCAGAACCCATCCGGCATGCAAAATTTCGTAAAGATTGGTCCATAATTGTGGCCTGTATCGTGTTTACAAATTATAATGGACAGACGTACGGACACACATTTCTAGATCGACTCAGTTAGTCAAGATATTACGATCTATATACTTGAAGGCGGGTCTAGGACCAATATTTTGCGGCGTTACAAACTCTTTGGGCTGCATAAAGCTATAATATCTTACAACATAGTTGTGTAGGGTATAAAAAATGTGGAGCTGAATTTAAACGTGGTCGTACAAGCATTGAAGACGTCCAAAAACAGCAACAACAACAGAAATTGTAGCCATGATAGCTCATGTTATGGTATTAAATGATCGACGAATAAAAGTGCGTGAAATTGCTAATATCATGGGTGTTTTGACAGTGGCTAAAATCAACGCATTAAAGTACGAGTTGTTTGATCTTATTCTCCCGATTTAGCACCCAGTGACTTTTACTTGTTCCCAAATCTAAAAAAATCCTTGCTGGCAAGCGTTCTACCTCAAATGAAGATGCAATTACAGTTGTAAACCACTATTCTAAATATCTTGAGTAAAACTATTTTAATCAAGGAATAGAATTGCTAGAAAAGCGTTGGACTAAGTGTATTGAAGTTTCAGGAGATTATATTGAAAATTAAAAATATTTTTGAAAAACTAACTATTCTCATTCATTGATAGTCTAAGAAGTTTCCGAACCGCCCTCGTACACACTTATCGAAAAGTTGGTGACTTTAAAGTCGATTTACAATATTACGTCTGGTTGGTATATAAAAATATTTCGTTCGATTCATATGGGAATTAAAATTTTTCAAAATATTTACTATATGTGATTGAGTAAATGGAGTAGACCGATAAGCCCCATCGTCAAAAATTATAAATGCTTGGATAAGGTTCTGCAAGAATTGGTTCAAATAAGATAATTCACATTCGCATGATATTATAAAATTAATTTTCCGGAGGGAGTCAACCGATATTCCTCATCTTCATGAGGAATATCGGTGGGACCATTCCGTCCACGTCTTCTTGTACCTCCACTGTCGCCTTCTGGTGTCTTCACTGTCAAAAATTTCAAAATGTGAAATGGAATGGAAATCGCCAATTTTTTACCACAAACTAAGTTATAAAATAAGGAAGATCTTCACCGATTGGCTTTATCTTAGTTCATACGAGAGCTATACACTCCCAGAAAAATGTGTCAAAATTTTGGAACCGATTGGATTATTAGTTTTAGAGTTATCGTGCCCGCCATTCATAAAATCCTGATTCGTGAAAAATGCGTTTAAAGGTTGAGAATCACTTTTGCTGTCACTTGATGCGGAAACAATATCTTCAAGAGTCTTTGAGATTTTCACTTAAAATTTTGTAGGGACATTCTAGAATTAGAGTAGATTCGAATTAAATCAAGAAAATTTTGATACCGAGAAGGGGGGGGGTCCCCTTAAAACAGGATTATTAAAACTTTCGAATATCTTTTTCGCCCTCCAATAAACTGGAACTTGTTGAAACATGAAATATGTACCTTCAAAATACCGAAAAGTTGGAGTAAGGTTTTATCTCTTTTTCAATACCAAACAACTCTATCTACATATCTTCAAACTTCAAACAGACAGATGGTCGGGCCGATATGCGGACATGACTAAATCGACATAGAATTATATATCCTGATAAATAATTTATTTTTGCTTTTTTACTTTATTGGGTGACCCACGAATATTCCAAGGTTTTGCAAAATAAGTGACAAATTCAATATAACCTTAAGTTTATGATACAGATAAACAAAACATTGTGGATAACAAATAATCTATATTTTATATGTTTATAGGTATATTCTACTACTATCCCGTACATATTATTTGCACACATTGAAAGACCAAACAACAAATCCCTTTACAGCATGGAATGATGAACATAACCTTGTAAATTCAATGGCAAAACACAGGTTGTGGCACTGACCTTAGAAAAGCAACAAATGTTCAACGGTGGTGCTAGACTCCATTAAAGTTTTACCGAACACTAAAATATTTATGGGAACCTGCCAACTCCTTGAGTTTTGTCGCATTATTAGAAGAAGGGGAATTATAGTTATTAGTTTGTGAGTGTATTGTGTTGGTCACATTCCTTTTTTTTGTTGTGTATCCCTTGTATTTCCTTAAGATGAAATGAAAATGGACATTTTCTTGTTCATAACATCCAATAATATTGTACAACCCCTTAGATTCGGTTATTTTTATAGTTTTGACACGCAACTAGGTGATTTAATGGGTTTACCACAAGGAGGACGAAGAAAGTAAAATAAACGCAGAAAAAAAATGTAATTCTCAACATTGAACTATGCACAAGCTAAGGGTTGGTTTGAGCAGAAAAAAAGAAAGGAGGAATGTGTGACTTAATTAATGTGAATACCTTGGAAACAGCAGGTTTCACTTATTTTCCTTTGATGGATATTTTTGGGCCATAGCAAAGCGTTTGTGTTTAATTTTTGATATACCTAATAAGGATTTGTAAAAATAATTATTTCGACAAATTGGAGGTGTTTCAGTAAGAACTAACTAAGACGTAAATGAATGACTATGAGATGTCAAATCAAATTTTTGCATAGGATACCGTATTGAGTATAAAATGCCGGTTAATAAGTTGAGTTTAAGGGAACCCCCCTCATTCTCGATTTTAATTTTTCAAGACTTTCAATGAGCTGGTAAATCAATACCAATGCTTGTTAATGTTTGTAACTGTGCACATATATATTTGAAGATTTAAAAGAGAAGAAAAATAATTTACAAAAAAAAATTATTATTGTTTTGTTGTTCTTTTTTGTAATTAAAGAAAAGTCCTTATTTTTGATGGCGGGCATGATAACTCCCCACTGGAACATTTTTGACCCCGAGATTGGGGGGTTAGGTCCTCTTAACTCGGTTCAAATTTAGATGTTGCTGTCATATAAAGGGTTTCCCTTTTGTGGTTTCAAAAGCATGAATCTGGAATTCGACATCTGTCAAACAGAGTGGCTAAATCAATTTGTATACCCTCCACCATAAGGTGGAGTGTATATTAAATTTGTCATTCTGTTTGCAACACCTCGAAATATTCAACGGGGTAGTTTAAAGTACCTTATACGTGTCCGTCTGTTGAAATCACGATAGAGATTGTAATATTTAGGATAGAGCTCTGAAATTTTGCACATAAATTGCTAGAGCTCCTATTCCTACCTACCTACCCCGACATCTCCGAACTAAAAGTATTAATATTGACCCATGTAGGTATTTTGGGAGTATTTATTTTGTTCATAGGCTTTCAAAGCTCATTACCTAAAATTAGGTAACCCCACTATTAGGTATTTTGAGAATTTAAAGCATCTTTTCTCACTTATTTTTCAGTATGATCAAGGTCGTACCAGTGCATGAGTTGTCTCCTTGGAGATTCCATTAATTTTCGATAGTTTGAATGTCATTCTCATGTCATAATTAAAAAAGTTCAGTCCTTCATTTTTTTCATTCACGCCCCTTAGGTCGGTTACTTTATGAGTAGTATTATTTCACAAGAATTGGGTTCGAATGCTCGCTGGGTGGAGACATAGGAAATGTTCCACAATGTCACTGTATTTTCCATACGCTCACCTTCTCGATATGTCCATTGGACCTCTTTCTACATTTGTTGTGTTCTTTCTAGTCTCGTCGTTATTCCGAAGAATTTTGTGGGTCTTTTTCGCTCATGACCTCATTATACCCAACATAACTATGTTGTCAGGGTATTATAGCTTTGTGCAGTCCCAAGAGTTTGTAATGCCGCGAAATATTGGTCTTAGACCCACCTTTAAGTATACCGATCGTTATATCTCGACTAGCTGAGTCGATCATGTGTGTCCGTCCGTCCGTCTGTCCATTATAATTTGTAAACACGATACAGGCCACAGTTATGGACCAATCTTCACGAAATTTTGCATGTAGGACCGGTTCTGGCCAATAAAGACCCCTATTGTTTATGGGAAAGATCGGTTAATATTTAGGGGATGAAATGGACCAAATACTAAATTTTTGTCGGTTTTTCTAGTCGCTCCAGAGACCGCAATAATAGCCCGAACATCGTGAAATTTTGCATGGAGAAGGGGATCGGGCCAAAGAATAAGCATGCCTGTTTTGATAAAGATTGGTCAATATTTAGTGGGTCAAATGGACCCTGACTTTTGTGTGAAAAATTACAAAATTTGTATTCTATAGCGTATATATTTACCGCTGAATGACATAGACCCGAGAAGTTGATATTATATCCAAGAGGAGTGGTTGACCTTTAAATTATGTGGGATGTGGGAGTTACACCTAAATATTTACAGGTATCTCCGTATCCGTAAATTATTTAGTAACCCATTATCACTCTAGAGCGCGGAACTATACCGCTCACTGGTTTTTATATGTGTTGCCCCAACAATGATTTGAAATATCGGTTTCAATAAATGTCAATGTTTTTATAGGCCCCATATATGGGGCCCGCCTCATTTTAGGTATTTTAATGGTTCGCAGATAATTTTTAATATGGCTACCTCATCGTGGTGGATACAAAAGTCACACTCGTCCAAACTTGGACACATGATTGCTTTTGAGAATATGCATAGTATAACCGTCCGTCCGTCTGTCCATGTTAAATTGTAAATAAAGTGCAGGTTGCATTTATGGTCCGAATTGGATGAAATTTGGCACAGCTCATCTAATTGGCCCAAGGACGAAACCAATTGAAATTGGGGAAAATCAGTTCAGAATTAGATATATCTTCCATATATATTTTCATCCGATTTAATGTAAATGGTGCACCAATGTCCCGATTTGCACGAAATTTGGCATAATATACTGAATTAAATCTAGAAGAATGCGTTTTAAGTTTCGTGAAAATCGGTTCAGATTTACATATAGCTCCCATAAATATATTTCTTCTGATTTTATGTAAATTGTGCTGTATAGACCCAAAGTTTGTCTGATTGGCATACAATGTCGTACAATGTACTCAAGTTAATATAGGTTAATCTCTGGCAAGTTTCGTTGAAATCAGTTCGGGATTGTATATAGCTTCCACACATATATAAGGGAACTAGCCCATTTTCGATTTTAAATTTTCAAGATTTTCAATGGGTCAGTCCAAGCAGATTTTTACCATGAACCAATACACGCCAAGCGAGTGCTCTGAAATAGTTGAAATTTACATTCAACAGAGGAAGTCAATTGTAAAAACTCAATGTGCTTTTAAAACATTAAAAAATGTGAGAAGTGCGCCTTCTAAGAACACTATTAAGCGTTTATACGAAAAATTTTCGACTGTCTCTTTCTAATCCGAAGGCTCTTTCTAATCCGAAGAGGCCATATAAAACTCGACCAAGGCGATCGGCCGAGAATATCGCTGCCGTACGAGCCAGTGTTGAGAGGTCCCCAAGAACATCCCAAAAACGCCGTTCTCAGCAGTTGGGCATGGCTCGGTCCACTTTACAACTGATTATTCGCATTGATTTGCATTTGTTCCCGTACAAAATTCAATTGACGCAAAGAATGTTGCCTGCGGACAAGCCTCGTCGATTGGAATGGGCCCAAAGAGTCATCGAAATTGTTGAAGATGGCGAGCAATTTTGGAACAAACTTATCATGTCCGATGAAGCCCATTTCACATTGAATGGGATCGTAAATAAGCAAAATTGCCGTTTTTACGCCACTGAAAATCCTCAGGAGATCAAAAAGTGCCTCTTCATGACGAAAAAGTCACAGTTTGGTGCGGCGTTAGTGCTAAAACGGTCATTGGGCCGTTTTTCTTCCAAAATGAAAATGGCCATGCTGTTACCATCGATCAGGAGCGTTATCGTGACAAGATGACCAATTTTGTGATGCCAATTATTCGTCGAAAGCGTATGAGGCAGTTCTGGTTTCAACAAGACGGTGCTCCACCGCACACAAGTCGCATAACAATCGATTTTCTGAAGAATTTGTTTCCGGGCCGTTTGATGTCGAAAAGTGGTGATTTGACGCCGCCTGACTTCTTCTTGTGGGGACATTTGATGTCAAAGGTTTACGTTAACAAGCCAAGGACCGTACAAGAGCTCAAGAACAACATTCGTGAAGATATAGCCGCTATTCCGGCCGAAATGTTGGCAAAAACGATGGAAAATGCAGCAAAAAGGGCACAATACGTCATCAACGCCAGAGGCGGCCATTTGAGAGATATCATATTGAAAAATTGATGTAAACAAATCTACTTGGAACAAATTAAATGATTAACATTGCCAACCGCCAAATTTTTATTTTTTTTTTAAACATGGGTCCGTCGAATATGAGCAACCCTGTATAAAAACTTCATGGCTGATTATTGTCCTCTGATATTTAATTATAAAAACTAGTACTAAAAACATATAACAAATTCGTATTAGTTATACATTTTTACAGTTTTGTAAAAAAAGTCAAATTCGCCGAATGTGCCCCTACCCGGGGTAGCTTCGTCATTTAATGAGGTACATTCGGCACCATAGTCATAGTCTGGTACTTATCACCGCTATCAGTCTGGTAGAAATTCAGATCCTCTAAAGGTTCTATTCTGTTTTAATATGCGACTCAATGTTTGACTTTTAAGGCTATATTTTCTAGCGGTGGACGTTGGCGTCTCAAGTCCACACGCACCATCAGAAATACGGGTTTTCTTTCACATTTTCCTCAATACAAGCACGTTTGTTACTTGTTGTGTACTTTCGAACCATATTAAAGGAATATTTTTAAAGACAAAATCAAAACCATTCTAATGGCCGAATGTGCCCCACTTCAAAATGCCGAATATACCTCGAATGTACTTTTTATAGTGTTTTTCATTTATTTCTATCAATCTTCCAAAAACATTATATTTTTAATTATTTTTATAAGAATGCACATTGTAATTAACTACTTTTTAATAATACTGCCCTAAAAATTTAAAAGTTTTGTACACGAAACACTTACGAAATAGAATGGAAGGAAATAATACAAAAACGTCTGCTAGAGATTTTAAACTTTGCGACAGTTATTTATTTTGATATTCGAAACCTTTGTATCAAACCTACTAATGTACGGTAAGAGCTACATATAGAAAAGGCGAATTCCGAATGTGCCCCGATGCCGAAGGTGCCAAGTCTCGCCTACTAGCAAGGAATAATCAGGAAAATGTATTTTTAAAATTTATATGACGTATTTGCCGTTAAAAGCTTTTTGACAGTCTAAAAACCTAAAAATTCGTCACACCTCCCTGCTCTTTGATGAAGACTTATTTGGACACGAATTTTGTGTATTTAGGTATATTGCATTCTCTTTCTACCAAAAAATGGTAGGTCTAGTTCCATATAATTGTATTCTCGCCCATTTTTAAGGTTTTGGACACGTTGTCAATCGAACCGACTATAGTTGGATATATGAAAGTGCCGGTCGATTTTAGGTGTTTTTAATGTCCATCTCATAGAGGAGGGCTTAAAAGTTTTGGCCCGCTAAAACGTTTTTAATTATTTTTATAATGATTAATATAAAAACAATTAAATTTAGTATAACTATCGGTTTATTGATTCATCATCTATATTTTTTCTCTCCTCTTATTTCACAGATGTCAAACAGACATTGGGTAAAACATTGGAAACAGCCAAAGACTCGATGACCACGAAAGTGGAAGAGGTTAAACATGGTGTAGAGACAACGCTAAAGGAAAAAGTTCATGATCTGGATGATGCCAAGAATTCATTATTGGGAAAATTGAATTTGAATCCACCGACAACAACAACAACAGCAACAGCTGGACAACCTGTCGACGGTATAGAAAGCAATACAGATGCGTTAAAAATCGACACAGATAATGTCATGCAGAAAACCATTACAGACGCTGAAACAGCTGTGGGTAGCGTGACATCAGATATGACAACGATGAAACGAACAGATACCGAAACGGACAGCTTGAGAACTTCAACACCGGAATCGGAAATCGAAAGAGCATTGGCGAATACAAAAAGCCATAGTGGCGATGATGATGACGACGACAATCCGCCAACACCTAAACCAACGCTATCAGAATTGGAGAACCTTACCCATGAAGTTTTGCAGAAAAAACATTCGGTCAATGACATCGCTCAATTGGCCAATGACCCACCATCAAATATGACGCCAGCAGACACATTATCCTCAGCTCTACATGCCACCAATGCCACTAGTCATTCGAATAATGCGACTGATAGCAACAATTCCAGTGCCATGCAGTGAGTAGGTTGATTAGTACACCGCCTGTCTGTCAGTCTGTCTATCTGATTGTATGTTAATGTCGCATTCACCCACCTCTGTGGCGCTCGGTGTTTAAGAATATAATGTGTGTGTGTGTGTTTGTTTTTTTGGTGCGTGAGTGAACCTTTCAATTTAATTTAATCATTTGTTGAATGGTTTGCTCTTTTTTTACTTTTTATTAGATATTAATGTTTTTTGTCTTTTATAAACGTTTATCTTCTATAATGTATTTGTAGTAAAAATCCCCAAGTTGTGAAATAAGCAATGTCATACAAACATATATATATATATATAAACGTATATATTAGCCAATTCTATATTTTTTAGTAAGGAACCACCAATTTTTAATAAAAAAAACCGTATTCAGTTGTAGTTTTTATCTATTTTGCGAGAAATTATTGTTGTCACTGCACTACGCATTATTGTCCTTTTCAGGGATGTAGCTATTTGACAGTATCCGATATGCGTTATACTCTCCACTGAACAGATTTGTCGAGAATTTTTCCCGATTTTTTCTCAGTGGTACAGGGTATTATGTATTTATGCATATGTTTGTAATAGGAAAATGGATGCGAGATAGACCTATTAAAATTGGTGAAACCCTATTAAAATTGGTGAAAATCGGTTCAGATTTAGATATAGCTCCCAAATATATGTTTGACCGATTTTATGTAAATGGCGCACCAAACTCCCAAGGTTTGTCTGATAGAGACGAAATTGTATACAGCGTACTGAATTGAGAATAGAATTAAGTGTCTTAAATTTCTTTAAAATCGATTCAGATTTAGTTATAGCACCCATATATATTTTCGTCCTATGATCCACCAATCTCCTTTAATTGGGTCTAGAAAGAAGTGTGTTGAATTTAATTGAAATTGGTCAGATTTAGATAAAGCTCCCACATATATGTTTGGCCGATTTTATGTAAATGGTGCACTAAACTCCCAATGTTTGTTCGATTGAGACGAAGTTTTGCATAAAGTATTGAATTGAGCATATAAATCGGATCAGATATAGATATAGCTCTCGTATATATTTTCGGCCGATTTTAGGTAAATGGTGGACCGAACACCCAAGGTTCCTTCGATTGCGAAAATAATGTTGGAGGGAGTAACATTTGAATTATTCAATGCTGCAGTCGGCTGCCGTTGTATAGTCGGCTTTGGTTGTGTAGTCTGCTAGAGTTGTTGTTGTAGCAGCCCTATTGCTTTTACACAATGGGTTGAGGTGACCCCTCTGTCGTGGAAACGGCTAGAGTTGTAGTAGCGCTGGTTTGATTGTGTTGTGACAACAACACGGTTTAGGTATTTGGCTCGAATATCCTCGCTTAAGTTTGGTACAAGTTACTACGACTGCGGACACTGATACAAGTTAATTTCGCTCGTACGTGGTCTGACTGAATCACTCGACAACACCTGCCGATGAAAAGGGAAATATCTATGTATACGACAGCACAAAGTGATTATATTCTCTTGATCGGAATAAAATTCAATGTCGATATACGCATGTCCGTCTGTTGAAATCACGATACTTACATACTTACCTGGCTCGAGACACGACGTTTGCTCTATAACCCGAACTTAAAAAGATTTCCAGGCGCGTCAGTCTTGTGTGCAGTTTTTCAATTTTAAATACCATGCTTTAATGTGTCATCCTCCACTTAATCATTCCATGGAATTCGTGGCCTTCCCCTTCTGCGTGAACCATCAGTAGGCGCGCTTTTATATGCCTTCTGAGCTGGGACATCCTCGCACCACATGGCCTAGCCACCGTAGTCGCTGCAGCTCTATACGACTATGTCGATGTCCGTGTATAGATGATAAAGATAGTGGTTCATTCGACGCAGATCGTAGATCTTTCGGAGATTTTTTTCTCTGAAGCACTCCAAGAGCTGCCTCACCTGCTTGGGCAAGTACTTATGCTTCAAATCCATATAACAACATGGGTAGTATTAGCGTCTTTTAGAGTGTGAGTTTGGTCTGACGAGAGTTGGCATTGTTTTTGAATTGTAGCATCTGTTGGCCAAAACTATCCTTTACCGAATTTCAAAACTGATGTCATTAACTTTCATTATGGGTATATAAAATCGTTGACTACGTCGAAGCTGTAGTTTTCTAGTTCCATAGTTGGTCTGAATCGACTGGACGTCTTGTGCGTTGATACCATCACCTTGATCTTCTCGCCATTTACAGCCAGACCCACCTTCTCAATATGTTCAATTGTGGCTGTTACCGCTCGCAATGGTCGACCCATTATGTCGATGTCATCAACGTAGGAGAGTAACATGTGTTGTTTGGTGTACAGAGTACCATTTCTGTATGTCGAAAACGTCACACAAGAGGCTGCCTCCTTGTCTAAACCCTCGTTCGGTATTTAAGGGCTCCGATAGGTCCTCTAAGTCTTTAACTGCTGACCCTGTGCTAGTTAGAGTTATCCTTACTAATTTTGCAGGAATGCCGAACGCAGACATGACTTTAAACACCTCTGAACGGATAGGGCTGTCGAATGCGGCTTTATAGTCGACGAATATGTAGAATGTGTCGATGTGTTTTTCGTGGGTCTTTTCAGTATTTGGAAAAAATCCATTATAGAACAGATTTACCAGAGTGAAAAACTGTTCTATGGTGGATTTGCTAGGTCTGAAGCTGCATTGGTATGGTCCAATAATATCATTGACCATTGGTTTCAGTCGTTCACCTAGTACACTGGATAAAACTTTATGTGCGATTGGAATTCCTCTATAGTTGTCACATATCAGCTTGTCTCCTTTTTTGGGCACGGGACACAGGATGCTGAGTTTCCATTCATTGAGGATGCATTCGTCTAGTCAAATTGTACTAATGAGCTGGTGCATGTTCCTGACCAGCATCTGACCACCAGTCTTGAATAGTTCGGCCCCACTATTAGATATTTTGAGAATATCTATCATCTATGCCTCAAGTATTTTTCGGTATGTCCAAGGTCATATCATAACATGAAAACGTTGGCATTACGGGTCCTTGTAGCATAAGCTACATTTCACCAAAAAAATTACTTTTACTTGATTTAAGAAATTTGATGGAGGGTACCAAAAATTCGACACGACCGAACATCACGAAATGAAAGCAACTATTTATACCCTACACAACTATGTTGTCAGGGTATTATAGCTTTGTGCAGCCCCAAGAGTTTGTAATGCCGCGAAATATTGGTCCTAGACCCAACTTTAAGTATACCGATCGTTATATCTCGACTAGCTGAGTTGATCTAGATATGTGTGTCCGTCTGTCTGTCCATTATAATTTGTAAACACGATACAGGCCACAGTTATGGACCAATCTTCACGAAATTTTGCATGTAGGATGACTTCTGGCCAATGAAGAACCCTATTGCTGTTGGTAGAGATCGGTTAATATTTAGGGGATGAAATGGACCAAATACTAAATTTTTGTCGGTTTTTCTGGTCGCTCCAGAGGCCGCAGTTATGGCCCAAACATCGCAAATTTTTAAAGGGATAAAGGGATAGGGCCAAATAATAAGTATGCCTGTTTTGATGAAGATTGGTCAATATTTCAGCGGGTTAAATGGACCCTGACTTTTGTTTGAAATATGACAAAATTTGTCTTCTATAGCGTATATATTTACTCCTGAAGGACATTGACCTAAAATGTTGATAGTATATCGAAGATGAGTGGTTGACCTTTAAATCTATACCAATTATATTGACGTATGTACCCGGATGTGGGAGTTGCACATAAATTTTTACAGGTGGTTACGTATTAATATATTATTTAGTAGCCCATTACCACACTAGAGGGCGAAAATATAGAGTTGATCGCTTTGAAATATTCCATGAGGATACAGGTATGGTCAAGGACAACGCCTATAATTTTCGGTGATGATCAGATAATAGTTTTGGGATAAAGTCGAAAACTTGATTTTTGGTGTAATTTGGAGTCGATCTATAGGACACAATTGATAGCCGAACTTCACAACACAAAGGGTGAAGGGAATCTGGACAAGAAATTTGGAAGGCTGTACTGAGTATTAGTAATATTTGCTGACCTCTAGTCCGTCAAGAGGGTGCAAATATCGCGAAATATTGCCCAAGTTCAGAACATAAAGCCAAAGAATGTTAGACTTTCGTGGAAGTTGTGATATCATATGGTCGGCCCTATCCGACTATACTGCTCCGCTCACTGGTTTTGGTTTTTTTCTAATAATTAAATATCTATCAATAGCAGCAATAAGTCCTTGACATATTTTAATATCCGAATAACAATGACATTGCATTAAATATGAAATAGCTTAATAATTGTGTATATATTTATACACACATACATGTCCATTTGTGCATGTGTGGAGGAAACTAATTTGGACATACATATCTAATAAAATTAGTAATGAGTTTATTATAAGCTATTCATAGTATGAAGGTTTTTTGAAATGTGAACCTTCACGAAGAAGAAGAAGAGAAATAATTCAATTCGAATACTGACAGTAATCCATGAAATACTTATGGCCATAAGGAAGGATGTTTTCTACAAGTAAAAACGTCGTTAAGTTCGACCGGACCGAAATTTCTATACCCTCCACCATGAGTTGGACAATCAAAGTACATACCTAAAATCTATCGAGAATTTTATATGGAGGCTATATTTAGAAGAAATTGAAAAATAAATAATAGACGAGAGACTTTTTGCTGAGGGATACATTCAATTTAATGTAGATGGTGTCCATTATAAACGTCATTATTTTTTATATACAGTAAAATCCCGATAATTCGTAATGTCAAGGGACCGACGGTTTTATATGAATTAACGAGGTTTTCGAATTAGCGGGGTTTCGAATTAGCGGTAGGAAGCAAGAAAAAATACGAATTAACGAGGTTTTTATTCAATCGTGAGTATACATACGTATTTAGGTACGTAAACCATGCGAGAAGTCAATCCTTAAGCTCCACGAATTCGCCTCCTTTTTTGCGAGACTGGCTACATACATTTTTTCACTCATTAATGATGTCGAGCTTTGTGCGAATAGATAGCGCCTAGTAGTGTTATCGTTTTGTGACATTTGAATTAAATTAACTGAGCTGCAGAAAAATGTGAATATCCCGATCGATCAACGTTAAAATAATAAAAGTTAGAGAAAGGCACACGCAAAAACAAATGTATTGCCACTTCAGAGCAGAGAATCACTAGTCAATGGTTTCCCGTTAATGTCGCACTATGAGCTCAAAAAACTGGGTTTCCTACAAAGAATGCGGCGCCCGCTACTTTAAAATGCACGAACGAAGAGAAAGAGATAAATAAACCAATTTAAGTTTACGAATTATCGAGGTTTACAAAGACAAATTACGAATTATAACAGGTATTTAGGCATTTCGTTGGAAAAAAATTTACGAATTATCGAGGGGACCGAAATGTATGGGATTTTTACGAATTATCGCGGTTTTTCCAAGGGACCGGCATTTTGTTACGAATAAGCGGGGTTTACGAATTAACGGGGTTACGAATTATCGGGATTTTACTGTATATATATATTTTTTTTAAGAATTTCACTTAATTCCCTCGAAACGGATTTCTTTGCATAGTAGGGTATCACAAGATCAACACCGCTATTTATAGTCTTATTATTTTTCTATATCGAAACAAAACAAAACATTAGAATGCAAAAATAAACAAAAAACTCACATTGTTGCGTAGAGCAATCTGCTTAAATTAATTTTTGTTTTCCTAATTAGTACACTAATATCACATACACAAATAGCCCTTAAGTGGATACCATGTAAATAAATATTTATCTATAACTTTTTTCTAAATTAATTTACTAAATAAAATTCTTTGAAAAAAAATATACTTTTCCTGTAAATATGTTTTTAATTAATCACTTACATGTAGGACTAACTAACACACCCTTACCATATGGAAGACGTTAACGACAAATGCTATGGAGTAGACCTCGCAGCAAACACCAAATACCAATGTACCTACTACAAAGAACATACGAGTACATATGTATGTGTAGTTATCGAAGAACACCCTTCAGTCAATTGTAAATATATCTGTTTGTTTGTAGATGCCACCCACACCTACGAGTAGTATTGAAAACCTGAAAGTTGCGAAAGTTTTCCAATAAAATTTAGTTTTACTAATCAAAATAAATAAACACCCTCCCCCTACCCTTTCGAACTGTTGTTATAATTGTTATTAGCCTAACACCACTACCAATAGCATCGGCAACTTCGATAGCAACTGCAATAGCTGCCTCAACTACGGCCTCGACTATGCCTTTACATCAAAATAACGGAGAGGTTATTGCCACAAATTCTCAAGATGCCAAGGAGGCGACATTCCAACCTGTCCCGACGGAAAAGGTGAAGGTGAAAAACACCAAACGCGACGAAAGAATTGCTGCCGAAAAGGCGAGACAACAGAGACTGGCTCGAAAATTACTGGAAGAAAAACGTCCCGGCACCACCGAATGGGAAAAATATGCCGACATGTTGGCCATGTTTCGAAAATTCAATCCTCAAGATGCTCTGCGGCGTGGTGGAACTTTGACGAAATTCAATGGATTTGGCGGCCATTATGTTGCGGCGCCTATACGCGAAAAACCTTTTCATGGCCGACACGACGATGACAGCAGTGACACCAACTCCGTATGGGGACGCAAGAGTCCAACTCGTCGTTCCAGTGCCCGGAATGGCCGTAGTATAATTCGTCAAAGCCACCGCCCTACGTCGGCCAGTCAGCGTAACGTTAACGGCACTTCAAATCGCCGTGGTAGTGGTCGTAAATTTGATTTTAATCCACAACGTTCACGGGTCCATGAACGAAGTTCGAGCAGTGTAAGTCCCATGCAAAACATAGCCTATATTACAAGTAGTGGCAACGCCAATGCTTATCGTCTATCGCCCTCCTCTGACACCCAATCGCCCACACATGCACACACGAGTGTTAAATCTCACTCAGAAATGAGATCAAAACACTCTTCCGTAGGTTCAAATAATTTCCAGCTAATATTGGAGCCATTGTGGCAGCTGCAGTACGATCAGCCAAATGGAATGCAACCCAAACAGCCTCCTTACAGTAGAATGTTGCCATTGATGGCAGGTGGCAGTAGTACGCCACCTGATACAAACCCTCGTACCCCGCCAAGTCAAGAGAACTCCACACTAACCCGTGAATCTTCTCCAACTTCTTTATCTAGTCTACACAAGGATCACGGGCAAATACGTTCGTATAAGTCATCGTTGGAATTGAGAATGCCCCAGCACGAGGAACATCATCTGACCAGCCACCACCAACTACACCCACCGATACGAAATACATCTTCATTTCTTTCCACACCCCGATCATCACCATTTGGTATAACGAAATCATATACAGATTTATATTTTATTAATACCTCGAATAAGGAGAACGTAATGTTAGGGCAAAAGGAGTTGATGGCTCAGCAACGTCTAGCCAGAACAAAGAGTCCATCGAAAATACGAGAACATTGTGAATTTTGTTCTAGAATAAATGCTATAAAAACATGATTGGATCGAATTTTAATGAATGGGTGGTTTTTTTTTGATAATGTGGTAAGTATTCATATATGTTTGCAGTTGTCTGCCTGTTTATTACAATCAGTTAAATCCGAAGGTAATGACATAACTGATTACGGGGGTGTTCCTTTAAAACAGAAAACTAAGTAGTACAGAACCTAAATATCGCAGTAATGGCGGGTGCCGCTGATCTGCCCACGAGTCACGTCCCGTCGTCATCCTGCAATTGGGAACAGACATCTCCTATAGATGTGGGTGCCTCGGTATCTGTTGTTGAGGGTATCACTACATAAACTGAAATGTTATGATGGTCTCAGAATGCCGGAGAATTGACGAGTCTGATAAGATGGTAAAAAGTGATCAAACACATTACTTAACTAAGGATAAGAAAAGAACAGCTCGCTGGGTTACATAGGAGGAAACTACCCAGGATAAATCGGACAAGTGTGTACAGGAAACTGATGAGCATGGTTTTCACTCCACTTTCTCGGAAGCGGCAAAGAATAGCAGATGAATGCCAAAGAACAAAAAATACTTCCCGTCAGCTAATAGCATCGCCAACTTCGATAGCTAACGCAATAACTGTCTCGACAATGTATTTGCATGAAAATAATGGAGAGGCAAAACATTCTAAAGAAGCCATGGAAGCGGCAGTCCAACCTGCCCCGGCAACAAAAGTTAAAAATACCAAAAATAATGAAAGAATTGCTGCCGAAAGGGCGAGACAACAGAGACTAGCATGAATATTACTGGAAGAAAAACATCCCGGAACCACAGAATGTGGAAAATATATGCCGACATGCTGAGGTACATAGACGAAAACTTAAGAAGATTAACCGGAGAAATAAGGCGAACAGTAAACTGATAAGCATGACCTTCACATGACCTTCAATATCAATCTCCAAAAAAATACATTCTCGTCAGCTGATAGAGAGAAAAAGCTTAGCCAAACCTAAGTTATACGCGACTGTCACGAGAATCTAACGACTGAGTGCAGCGAAAGATCTTACCGCTCTTTACGATAGAGGAAGAGGTTAGAAATAAGTGGCAAGGAGTTGCCATTTTATACGAACATTGCCAGGAGGTACTATAAAAACAAACTCTGCTACTCAGTCAGGGACGAAAATAGTATATCTGCCGTGGGACCAGCGAGTTCACGACAGAACTCATTCTTTAAGTCTTTGGTCTGCAGAACAAGACTCTGCTAGTGAAGAAATGCGAAGTCTTTCACAGGGAGGAGGACGACGAATGAACTCACCAAGAAGAATGTTATTGGAGGGCAATGTATAAATCTGGAATCTGGTTGTATAGCCTCAAAATCCATCGGATATACCTTTAAAATGTTTTTTAATTTCTAAGGGGCATTATGAGTAGTTATATGTTCGAATGAAATACAAATTCGTGCGGGTCGACATTTGTGAATAACGATCGCACTAAGCGTTTCAAGTACTGAGCATGGTAAAATTATTCAAGGTAGGCCATAACAATTTATAAAATTCAATTTTTTCATATTGTGCCTGCTAACAATTTGTTCCGAGTTTTTTCTGAACTCGAAATGAAACTCTGCACAAGTTTCCGATTCTGATTTCTGAATTCGAAATGAAACTCTGCACAAGTTTCCGATTCTGATGCCGGATTCGTACCGAAATCGGAACAAAATTCGACATGTAATCGGAAAAAGGGTAGAGAATGTCGAAAATAAAGAGTTCTCTCTCTCTCTCTCTGTTGAAATGTCTTTTATTATTTTTGGAATCAAAATACACACATTAAAATTTCTCTTCAGAGCATGAGCAGATTACTCGGTGAATAACCGGCAAAAAACTTTAAGTGGGCCACACACCTCAAACATGTGCGTTCGATCGGTGTGAAGCTCCTAGGCCACACACGTTAAACGGATCCATTAAACTTCATTTCATATTTATTTTTGAAGCGTGAAGATGGACCGCGATAGTGATGACGGAAAAAAGACGAAATATTTTTATTTAATATAAATGTATTAAATACTTTTATTTTATTCCGGAAAAAAAAACATTTTTATTTGCCACACAGTAGAATATGTGTAAAAACATCAAAAAATCTTCCAAATACATATGTATTGCATTTGTCCGATGATCCACACTCCACGAAATTTCTCAACAAATGAGAAAATATCCACACACCAGGCCACAGACGTCAAACATGTGCGCGTCGCACAACGAAAAATTAAAAATGTTTAATTTCTTTCGATCGGTGTGCGCACCGGCAAATCGGTGTGAACACCGTACCACACACGTCAAACATCGCTTCGATTCACACCGATCGAACGCACATGTTTGACGTGTGTGGGCCACTTTAGTAAAGAGAAATTTATGATTTGTGAAATAATCAATATCAAGTCATACTAATATTTTGAAACTTTTTATAAAAAGGTTTCAAAATATTCGGATTAGGATTTCTCGAAACCCTTACAGTTTAGGTATATGCTTTATTTGGCAAAATTACTGATATAAACGTAGCAATATTTATACCTTTCACCACACTGTGGTACAGAGTATTATGTCTTTGTGCATATGTTTGTAACAGGCAAAATGAAACGAGATAGACTCATGATTCCTTTTGATAATATGCATAGAATCACTTTCAGAGTCGATTTGCGCATGTCCGTCCATCCATGTATTTTTGTGAACAAAGTACAGGTCGCATTTATGATCCGATTTGGATGAAATTTGGCATATGTCACTTATATTGCCCAAGGACGAATGAATTAGGTCTAGAATGATGTGTGTTAAGTTTCCTGAAAATCGGTTTAGATTTAGATATATGTCCGATTTAAAGTATATGGTGTACCAAAGTCCCTTAATATATTTAGGTTTGCACGAAATTTGGCACAGCGTAATGAATTAGGTCTAGAATGATGTGTGTTAAGTTTCGTGAAAATCGGTTCAGATTTAGATATAGCTCCCATATACATTTTCGTCCGATTTAAGGTAAATGGTGTACCAAGTCCCTATATATCCTTCTATTTGGGCGAAATTTGGCACAGCGTAATGAATTAGGTCTAGAATGATGTGTGTTAAGTTTCCTGAAAATCGGTTCAGATTTAGATATAGCTCCCATATATTTTCGTCCGATTTAAGGTATATGGTGTACCAAAGTCCCTTAATATCTTTCGGTTTGCACGAAGTTTTGCACAGCTTAATGAATTAGGTCTAGAATTATGTGTGCTAAGTTTCCGGAAAATCAGTTGAGATTTAGATATAGCTCCCATATATTTTCGTCCGATTTAAAGTATATGTTGTACCAAAGTCCCGTAATATCTTTCGGTTTGCACGAAATTTTGCACAGAGTAATGAATTAGGTCTAGAATGATGGGTGTTATGTTTCGTGAAAATCGGTTCAGATTTAGATATAGCTCCCATATATATTTTCGTCCGATTTAATGTAAATGGTGCAAAAAAATCCCTATATATCTCTCGATTTGCACGAAATTTGGCACTGCGTAATGAACTAGGTCTAGAATGATGTGTGTTAAGTTTCGAGAAAATAGGTTCAGATTTAGATATATCTCCCATATATATTTTCGTCCGATTTAAGGTAAATGGTGCAACAAAGTCCCTATATAACTTTCGGTTTGCACGAAATTTTGCACAGAGTAATGAATTTGGCCTAGAATGATGTGTGTTAAATCTGAAATCGGTTCAGATTTAGATATAGCTCCTATATCGGACCAAATGAAAAATTTAGTATCGGTTGCAGAATGACATGTTTATTGATCCAATTTAATTGTACTGATTTGTTAAAAATGCGACGTCTGTTAGGATTCATCTGTTGAATATACCCAAAGTGGTGAAGGGGGTATAGTCGACCCCGTCCGACTTTACTACTTTCCTTATTGTTTTTTTTAACACTGAACGGGTCTTTTCGGTCCCCCTTTCCGGAAATGATACAAACCTCTTTAAAACGGGGCTATTGCAGGCATGAATATTCTACAAAAATGTTTGCTATAAAGTTTTACTGTAAGTCTCAGAATAGACCAAAAGTTGCAAATCAGCTAAAAAGTCAAAAATCTTAAAAATATTAAAATACCGATTTGTTCCGAGTTTGTACCAATTCTTCTCACTAGATGTCGTTTCATAAAATTTTAGTCACTGAACAAAACCATTGCAGAAGTTTGTCAAAATCGTCAATAAGACTACATCTTAGGGTATTTCGTCAAATATAAAATTATTCTACAATGAATTTCACTATTAGCCACAAAAGAAAAGATTTTGGAGACACGATATTTATTTGTAGAAAAAATTGGGTATAGAAAACAAATTTTCTATTTTAATCAAATTTCGCATTTTCCCAAATAAATTGGAAATTATCTCAAATATATTCCATAATGAATAATGTTGCCAATGACTAAATTGCTCTTCATCATATTTCAAGTATATGTATACAGTAAAGAACGGTTATAGCGAACTAGTACGGACCAAGCAAATTAGCTCGTAGTAGAAGAAGTTCGTTGTATCCAAGATAAGGAAAAGCCTAGGTTAATCAGGAAAAAAGTATTTTCAATACCGAAGTCTTCAGTTTTTGTGTCATTTGCGACAATAAATAAGCTGATTCTCTTGTTCTTTATTGAACCTGACATATTTGACATAAAATGTCAAATGTTGGCGTTAGGATATAAATTAACTTTTGTGCGGATTGCCATCGTTAAGTATTATGTATATTTGTAAAAAGTTCGTTGTACCCGAATTAAAATAAATGAAAACTGATTGATGGGACAGAATAAATAGTTCGTTATAAAAAAAAGTTCGCTATATCCGTAGTTTGGTATAAGAGTAAATATTTGTATGAAAATCTGTCAAAAAAACTTCGGGACCAGGAAATGTGTTCGCTATAAAGAATGTGCGTTATAACCGTTGTTCATTATAAGCGTACTCGACTGTATACATATACATCTACATTTGAGGCTATATTGTTAATTCGGTGCTTCTTCGTTTTGTTCTTCAGTATTTTTGCTATGTACCCTTTCATAGACCTAATGATAGAAAAATAACAGTATAATCAGATATTCTGGATACAATAAAAGGCTACGACAAATAATTATTAGTATTTCTATTTACGAGCTTTCTTCGATAAAAAACCACAGTGTGAATTACCGACAAATACATATGTATAAATATATACATACCCGCATACAGCTCGTGGTCAACTGTGTCGCATTCCGAAGATGATCAATCCAGTAGATGATCATCACGCGTTCTTAACAAAAGTTAAAATAAAATAAAATAAAGAAGATGAGCCCATTCAGCGAACTCTTAAAGCGAAAAGATATTGTCAAGCACATATTTCAATATCTTAATTTGGAGGAACAAATAAAGTGTTTGGGTGTGTGTGAATCATGGCATTTGGCCATCACCAAGCTATTGTGGGTGGACAATTTCCGTTATTTGAATGTCTATAAAACGCCCTATGTTAGCATTATCACCAATACCAGATCCGATCGGCAATGTGCCGAAAATCCCAATAGCAAATTACAAAAGTTAGTGGAACACAAAGTGGCCATGAAATCAGTTGTGTGCAGTGCATTTTTGGAAGAAGTGGCTGAGAGTGTACGAAATTTACGTTTATATTCGGAATACATTAGCTATCAACAGAAATTGGGTGTGTCATTCCAAAATGTCCACGTATTTCAAAATCTACGTTACTTGAGTTATAATCGTTTGATTGTAACGAATAGCCAATTGAGGATATTGTCGATTGGCTGTAGGCAATTGCAGAAATTGGAATTTATTGAGTGTACCTGTGAACAATTGGCGGTATTAATACCTGGTGAAAATTTCGATGTCAGGCATTTATACAAATTACCATATCTGCGCGAGTTGTTGGTGCAATGTGAAGAAATGACACCTCAGCCGGAAATTGATTGTCTCACCTTACACGAAATGCTTTCAGAACTTCGACTGAGAAGTTTGATATTTGAAAATTACAAAATTATCGATAATGGTGCCGATACGGTGCGCATCACTCACGGAGACTGTGTCAGGGTTCTAAATGTTGGAATAATTTCTTTGGAATTTTGGCCAGACTTCAAACACCATCTTAAAGATTTCTCCAATCTTATGGATCTGACTATCAACGTTTTGAACTGCAATACCCTGATCAATTCATCGGTGCTGGAACTGGTGGCCAATCGCTGTAGAAAATTGCAACGCTTGTCCTTGGAGAATTGTGATTTTTTCATAGAGGACTTTGGTGTTGTTAAAAGCTTATGGTTCTTGACGCTTAGCAATTGTGGTGGCTTTACAGCCGACAATCTGCAACAGGTATTGGGTGAGCTCTCATTGATCTCGTTCACCCTACACCACACTCGTATTTTGGGTACAGTTATCGATATACGAATCTCACCCACCATACAAGAGCTACAAATCAACACCATCTATTACAACGAGATCTCCAATATCCTGCAAATGGCTGTGGGCCGTATGGAAAATTTACTCATTCTCAAGTGGTTGAATGGTGACATAAATTGCGATGATTGGATTTGTGATAAATGTCCGCATTTACAAGTGCTCCACATACCAAATCCACATTTGATACGTAACAAAATTCTCAAACTAACCACTCTGCGGGAATTGGCATTCACATCATGCAAAGGATTTTCGTGGCGTTTTATTATTCTGCTGATTAGGAATTTATCACTGAAACGTTTATCGATTAAGACATTCGATAATATCGACGATGGCTCCGATATACCACCGCATGCCTACGATATGCGCAGCACTTTGGAAAGCATCTTTATACCGTATCATATCTTTAAAGCGGCACTTGATTTTTGGATGGATTTATTATCGCTAAATCAGGAAATGAAAATAATTTTCTATGGCCAGTATCGGGATATGCTTAGTCCAATTTTCTTGCGTAGCCTCTTGAAATATCCCGTAATGGCGAAGACATTAAAACAATTGAGAATATGTGGATTTCTAATAGGTGAGTTATACAGAGGGGTAGAAGGAAAAAAATATCGCATTTAAGAAAAAGTTTTTAGGTGGGGAGAATATAGAAATACGAATGACAAGTTAGATGGTATCGAAAAGAAGCCCTGTGCCCCGGACCAAGATATTCTACATAGAAAACATATATGATGCAAGATCGCTAGAATATTTTTACGAATGTATATATATAGTAGGTTTAGGATAATTTGGATGAATTCCGCAAATTTAAGAATTTTAATTGTAACGTAAAATTCATGTTCGCATTTTATTTGAAAAGTTTACAAAAAAAACTATATTATTGGTTTATACGCTAACCAAATAAAGTCGACTCAAGAAGTACAAACTATTGACCGATTTGAACGCTGTCAAGTCCATATGGGAAAGGATATGCATATATTTTGAATTTATATTTAAAATTCGCATATGTATTTTGTTTCATTTTAGATATCGACGATCTGAAGACCTCCTTGAATGAAACGTTACTAGATTTGAATATGAAGATAAGTCATTTCCGATCAAGAAATTTTAAAATAACAATTGAATTATAATCAAAAAAAGAGTGAAAACTTTTTTTTGTTTTTTCTATTCTCTTTTTTGGGCAATGGGGAAATAAGAGCTTGACTTTGAATTGAGCATCCATATAACTAATTTTCGATTTTCGAGCGAAGAAGTTTTCTAACCACCAATAACTACCAGGTATGCCAAATTAAAATCACTTTGTTTGGAAAATTTGCTTTGAAATTGGCAGGACCTGTATATGAGTGGATTATGGGGGCAAAACGTGAAGATATATAGATATAGTTATATATGTGAAGACTATATTTTACCTATCAAGAATCAGGAATGCCAAATTAAACAAAATTAAAATTGGCCGATATTGCAGATTTTCAGCTGTGACGATCTCCAATCAACAAGAGCCCCGAATGTCTGTTATCTTGGACGAACTCGTAAATGGATTGTCTCAAAATCTTTAATAAAACTGCATCTTAGGAGTATTTCGTCAATACTCCTACAACGATTTTCAGTATTTGTGAAAAATTGTCTCGAATTTGGTGTTTCAATTTCTCCAGAGATAAAACAATAATTGATTTATTTTAGCGATCCTCTTGGTGGTGGGTATAAAATGTTTGGCCCACCAGTGTAAAAAATTGCTCTCCCATTAAACGTTCATCCTGTGGTATTCTAATTATTAAATATTAAGTTTGGCCTATCCTAAAACAATATTAATAACTTTTGGTACGTGAAATGTGTTCTTTTATGAGAACTCAAAATTCCAAATTACAGCCAGCCAATTCGGTTGAAAACCCTGTACACAATTCCCAAAATATCGAGTATTGGGGAATACCGTTATATGGAGGCTACTATGAAACAGGGATCAATATAATTTATTATTGGTTCGGATATGTGTTATTCAATTCAAAATTACAGCCAATTCGGTGGAAAAATGTGTCCAAAATAACAAAAATATCGAGTATTGGGGATGCCCTGAAACTTGGGTCAATATTAGTAATTTTTGGTTCGGTTCCAAAACAATCGTTTGATCCAAATATAATTGTACCAAATTTTAGTACCATTTAGAACACATTAATATACATTTGTAAAACTTAATTCATAGCCCAATTCTACCACTCAACAGTGACCCTAACACAAGCATTCTACATCAATCGGTTTACACAAAATTGAAATTGTAAGAAATTTAGTACGCATAAGTACGAATTTTCAAAACTACCTCTTTATCATCTTATTTACCAATTTCAGGATTCCAGCTTTATAAGTTCATTAAAAAGCCAAATTTAGAACTACCTACATAGCCCAATCCTACACATTGATACTAATTTAAATTTTCAAGATTCCAGCTCTATCGGTTTACGAAAAAAAACACATTTGGTACCATTTCCAAATTTCCAAAACTTCCTACACCACAACAACGGTCATAACTCCAACTTTCAGGATACCAGCTCTATCGTTTCATCCATAATTCAAATTGTACCAAATTTAGTACAATTTAATATATATAAGTACGAATTTCCAAAACTACCTACATACCTCAATCCATCTCTACCTGTTCACCCAAATCCAAATTGTACCAAAAATTTAGTACCATTTAGTGCTCCTAAACTCCGATTGTAATGTGAATTTCAAATTTCAGGATTCCAGATCCTTCCGTTTATCCAAAATTCCAATTTCAAATTGTACAAAATTTAGTACTGTTTAGTACTTTATTACTTTCAAAACTACCTCCTTATATCGACCCTACTTGTCAATGTTAATTTGTATTCCAAATTTCAAGGTTTTAGCTCTATCCATTCACATGCTACGAAATTGTACCAAATTTAGTACATTTTAGTACTTTTCCGATACTTATAGTTAATACGTACAAAAAACCCGTTTTCTACATCTATTCTACACTCCATCAGTGACATCATTTCAATGAATTCCTAAACTAATAGTCAAGGACTTTTGTCCCCATGAGGAATTTTCTCAATTATAAAAGTGACTACTTTTATCCGTTGGTGAGCAGGATATAAATAGTTTGACCAGGCTCGTCGTAGTACACTTGGTTTTTATTAAAACCACAACGCGGGTAAATAATCAAATCATATGTTTGTGTGTAACATTGTATGTACGCTACTAGACATAGAACTAATTAGATGTGTTATTGTCGAACTGATATGGAAAGTCGAGTTGCGCATTTACATTTATATCATACCCTCTTTGTCGGCATTTTAATGGAGAATGCTGACATTGCGCCTTACGATGCGCTGGCTGGTCAGACCACATATAAGGCCTTGGACTTGGAAAACACTACGAGAAGAAAAAAAAGCTCAGGTAACGCAGAAGCGCAACAAGTTGTTCCATGCCAAATTCAAAGAAGGTGCACAAACTTAATATTTGTTCGGAATACAGCTATGAGGTGTCCATATTTGATATTTACCAGATCGAAATGTGTGCCAACCTTGTGCATTTGTGCTACCACAAGGTGATGGTGGGAAATTATCACGTGTCGTTGTTGGCGACTCATTGTCGAAAACTGAAAAGAATTGAATATTTGGAATGTATCGGTAGCGATATGAAGACCCTACTGCCCGTTCACAATATAAATATTGAAAATCTAGCCCAAATAGTACTCTTGAACTCCTTGGTTATACAAAGTGACCAATCAAGTTACAGTGAGTTACCGCGTTCTATCCTATTGGAGTTACTGTTACACCAGTTGAATTTGATATGTTTGCAGTTGGAAAATGGGTGGCGCAGGAGGGAACATTGAAACGGATGAAGACAAATTTTAAAAAATTAAATCTACACAACATGAGAATTCTCGATATCGGTTGTATTTCGAAGAAGTGTTGGCCCATATTTAAGAAGATTCTAAGATACACCACCAATTTGGAGGAACTTTCAATAAAGGTTATCGACGGTAATACTGTCTTCGATTTGGATATTATGGACATTTTGGTCCATTTGAGAACTGTGACCTAAAATTAGAGAATTTTCGTGCTATGGCCGTGGCGTTTCACTTGGATACTCATCAAGAATTTGACACTCAGACGCGATAGCGGATTTCCGGAGAGCGGAAGCAATACAAAAACAACTCTGACCTCAATAGCAATACCATTTGGCATTTTTACAGCTGCCCAAGAATTTTGCTTGGATCTAATCGATAATAATGAAAAGCTGCAAAGTCTGTTTTATGGCAATCACAATGAACTCTTGGAAGTGAATTACTCTCCAAATTTGCTGAGGACACATTTATGTAAATCGATTTATAGCACACTTAATTCACGCAATTCGGTATGTCGCACTGTTCAAAATTTAATCTCAGTCAGAAATATATATGGAAGCTATGTCTGAATCTGCACCAATAAAAAAACAATAATCTCAATTTGATATGTTGTGCAAAATTTCGTGTTCGGACAAACATTAGGAGTTTTGTCCACCATTACCTAGACGAAAATATATATTTGGGAGCTATTATGAAATCTCAACCGACTTCAACGAAACTTACCAGAGATTAATTTAAATAAATTTCAACACATTGTACAAAATTGGTGCCAATCGAAAAAACTTGAGGTCTTTCGTGCACAATTTACAAAAAAAATCGGAAGAAAATATGTATAGGATACATATCTAAATCTTAACCGATTTTCACAAAACTTACCGCACATCATTCTAGACATCATTCAGTACGCTTTGGTGCACCATTTACATTAAATCGGCCGAAAATATATGTGGGAGCCATATCTAAATCTGAACCGTTGTTCACGAAACTTGGCACACATCATTTACGACTCAATTCAGTTCGCTATGCCACATTTCGTGCAAATCGAAAGATATATAGATACTTTGGTGCACCATTTTCATTAAATCGGACGAAAATATATATGAGAGGGTTCGTCCCTTGGACAAATAAATGAGCTGTGTCAATTTTCATCTAATTCGGATTATAAAAGCGATATGTACTTTGTTTACAATTTAACACGGACAGAAAGACGGACGGACGGACGAACATGCATAAATCAGAAAGTGATTCCATGTATATTCTCAAAAGGAACCATGTGTCTATCTCGTTTCCTTTTACCTGCTACAAACATATACACAAAGACACACTACTCTGTACCACAGTGTGGTGCAGGGTATAAAAAGGGCGTTATATGGGTGAATATTAATAATTTTTGCTAGGGAGATTTGTTACCATATACGAAATTTCAGCAAATTCAGTTGAAAAATACGCTCAAGAACCCCAAAATACCGATAATTGGGGGCAACCTTATAATTTGGGGGTACCCTAAACGTGGACCGATATAGCTCATCTTCGAACTTGACCTGCCTGCAGACAAAACACGACTCTATGTAAAATTTTAGTGATCTATTTCCATTAGTTTACAAGCTAGAGCTAGAGTGACGGAAAGGCTAAATCGTCCTGAAATGATTATTTTCATAAGTTATAAACGGAAAAAAATATCGTTAATATTCCTCCATGCAGAGACTGACACGAAAATTACTAGAAGAAAAACGTTCCGGCACCACCGAATAGCAAAAATATGCCGATATGCTGGCCCTGTTTCGAACATTTAATTCGCGACATGCTGCAGATGTGGGTGCCTCGGTGTCTGTAGTTGAGGGTGACACTACAATCACGCAGCCAACAGACAAAAGTGGGTCCGAGACAAGCGAGGACTGACACGCAGAGACTGACACGAAAATTACTAGTAGAAAATCGTCCCGACACCACCGAATGGGAAAAATATGCCGACATGCTGGCCCTGTTTCGAAGATTTAATCCTCTAGATGCTACAGATGTGGGTGCCTCGGCATATGTAGTTGAGGGTGACACTACAATCAAAAGTGGGTCCGAGACAAGCGAGGACTAACATTCCGAGTCTAAACGCGAGTGTAAGACCAATTTTATATTGATTTTAGAATGCCAGAAGAGTGAAGAGACTGATGAGATGGTGGAAAAAGTGAGCAAAGAAATTACTAAATTCAAGAAACAGTTCTTTGGGGTATATAGGCGGAAACTGACTAGGATGAACCGGAGAAACAAGTGAGAAGAGGAGCAAACGATTGAGGAGCCTTCCCGTCGGCTGATAGTATCGGTAACTTCGATTGCTACCGACATAACTGTCTCTACTGCGGCCCCGACTATACATTTGCATCAAAATAACGGAGATGTTATTGCCACACATTCTTAAGAATTAAAGGAGGCGAAAATCCAATCTGTCCCGACAGCAAAGGTGAAAAATACCAAACGCGATGAAAGAATTGCTGCCGAAAAGGCGATACAGCAGAAAATAGCACGAATATTACTGGTATTTGGTAAGAAATGGTATGCGATCTTTGTCAAGAGGCACTATAAAAACAAACTCTGCTACGCATTGAACGACGAAAATATTGTATCCGATAAAGTGAAAAAAATAAATAGGTATCTGCAATTGGGTCAGTGAGTTCACGACACAACTCATGCTCTAAGGCTTTGGTCTGCAGAACAAGACTCTGCTAGTGAAGAAATGGGAAATATTTCACAAGGAGGAGCACGACGAATGCACTCGCCAAGAGGAATGTTTATTGGAGGGCAATGGATAAATCTCCGCATGAGCGGAGAATGTTTTTTATATCCAAGGAACATTATGAGTAGTTCGAATGAAATAAAAATTCCATGTTTCCATAAACTATTATCGTGCAGGTCGAAATTTGTCAAAAAACGATCGCAATAAACGGTTCAATTAATTTATAATGTCATTTTAAGCAACAGAACATATTGTCGTACTTTTTTTTTTTGGCAAAAAGTTAATTTCAGGTACAGCCATAATTCATAATCAGTGAGCGGAGCAGTATAATCGGACGGGGCCGACCATATTATACCCTACATCACTACCACGAAAAGCAAACTTTCGGCGGTTCTATATTCTGAGCATGGGCAATGTTTCGTGATATTTGCATCCTTTTTACCGATTATAGATCAACAACTCCACTTTCTAAGTCTTGCATATTTTCCAAAATGTTTTTATACCCCTCGTATACTTAATGGGGTATCCAGGGTATTATACAATTTAATATTCACCTTATATTGCTACCATATGGTTGAGGTCAAAGGGGTTTGGCGAATTTAATAGTTATCATCGCATTTATTACTGGTTGCGCCTATTATTGGTCTTTCTATTTACAAGCTATATTCGTTAAAAACCACAGTGTGAATCACCGACTACTGTATACATATATACACCGTGGTTAACTGTGTCGCATTGCAGAATATACAAAAATACTCGATATAATCTCAACCCAGTATTCCAACGTTACCCGCACTAAACAAAAGTTAAAAAAAGGAAGATGATCACATTCAGCGAGCTCATAAAACGAAAAGATATTGTCAAGCTAATATTTCAATATCTCAATTTGGAAGAACAAATAAAGTGTTTGGGCGTGTGTGAATCATGGCATTTGGCCATCACGAAGTTATTGTGGGTGGATAAATTCCGTTATTTGAATGTCTATAAAACGCCGAATGTTAGCATTATCACCAATACCAGATCCGAACGCCATGGCTCTGAAAATCCCAATAGCAAATTACACAAATTAGTGGAATACAAAGTGGCAATGAAATTCATTGTGTGCAGTGCATTTTTGCATGAAGTGGCTGAGAGTGTACGAAATTTACGTTTATATTCGGAACACATTAGCTGTCAACAGAAAGTGGGTGTCTCATTCCCAAATGTTCATGCATTTAAAAATCTTCGTTACTTGAGTTATAATCGTTTGATTGTAACGAATAGTCAATTGAGGGCTTTGGCAATTGGCTGCAGGCAGTTGCAGAAATTGGAATTTATTGAGTGTACCTGTGAACAATTGGCGGTACTAGTACCGGGTATAAATCTCGATGTCAGACATTTATACAAATTACGATATCTACGCGAGTTGTTGCTGCGATGTGAAGAAATGACACCCCAGCCGGAAATTGATGGTCTCACTTTACACGATATGCTTTCACAACTTCGATTGAGAAGTTTGATATTTGAAAATTACAAAATAATCGATAATGGTTACGATACTGTGCGAATTACTCACGGAGGCTGTGTCAGGGTTCTAAATGTTGGAAAAATTTCTTTGGAATTTTGGCCAAACTTCAAAGATCATCTTATAGATTTTTCCAATCTCATGGATCTGACTATCAACGTTTTGAACTGTAACACCCTGATCAATTCGTCGGCGCTGGAACTCGTGGCCAAACACTGTAGAAAATTGCAAGGCTTGTCCTTGGATAATTGTGATTTTGTCATAGAGGACTTTGGTGTTATCAAAAGCTTACGGTACTTGACGCTTAGTAATTGTGGTGGCTTTACAGCCGACAATCTACAACAGGTATTGGGTGAGCTCTCGTTGATCTCTTTCACCCTACACCACACCCGTATTTTGGGTACAGTTATCGATATACGAATTTCATCCACTCTGCAAGAGCTACAAATCAACACCATCTATTACAAGGAGATTTCCAATATTCTGCAAAAGTCTGTGGGCCGTATGGAAAATTTACTCACTCTCAAGTGGCTGAATGGTAATATTAATTGCGATGATTGGATTTGTGATAAATGTCCGCATTTACAAGTGCTCCACATACAAAACCCTGAGTTTATACGTAACAAAATTTTCAAATTAACCACTCTGCGGGAATTGGCATTTACATTGTGTAAAGGATTTTCGTGGCGTTTTATTATTCTGCTGATTAGGAATTTATCGCTGAAACGTTTATCGATTAAGACATTCGATAACATCGACGATGGCTCCGATATACCACCGCATGCCTATAATATGCGTAGCACTTTGGAAAGTATATTTATACCGTATCACATCTTTAAAGCGGCTCAAGATTTTTGGATGGATTTTTTAGCACTAAATCCAAGGATGAAAATAATTTTCTATGGCCAGTATGGGGATATGCTTAGTCCAATTTTCTTGCATAGTCTCTTGAAATATCCCGTAATAGCGAAGACATTGAAACAATTGAGAATATGTGGATTTCTTATAGGTAAGTATACTGAAGGGTAGAAGTTCATATTAAGGGAACACTTTTTTAAAGCCTTTGAAATATGAATGATAATCGCAGGATATCCGAATCTGGAAATGCACTTCCCGATCTTCCAGAACAGACTATGAGAATGTATAAAGAAAACAAGTAGGGAATGTCGTAAAGTCAGACTGGGCCGACTATATGATACCCTTCACCACTTCGGGTATATTCTACATATGTATCTTAATAGACGACGCCCTTTGAAAGAACGTTGACATTTGATCTTTATCTATATGTGATCCGACAAACATCAATCTATAAACATGCCATTCCAAACTAGTCAAATCCATGGCGATATAAAAAACATATTGTGGCAAATTTTGAGTCTACTTTATCTAACACGATAAAGTAGACTCAAGAATTACAAACTATAGACCGATGTGCGCACTGCAAAGTCCATATGCAAACACTCTTTTTTATTTACATATGTATGTATTTGTATAATGATATTTTATATTCTCATATGTGTTTTGTTTCTTTTTAGATATTGACGATCTGGATACATCCTTGAATGAGACTTTACAAGATTTGAATATGAAGATAAGCCATTTCCGATCAAGAAATTTGAAAATAACAATTGAATTATAATAAAAAGAAACAAATGGAAAACAATTTTTTTTTGATTTATCTATTCTTTATTAGGCAATAGGGAAAGAAGAGCTTGACCATGAATTGAGCATCCATATTTCCAGATTTTAGGTCTGAAGAAAAAATAAGTTAAAGGGGCGGGACAAATATTGGGTATATACCCAAATATGGACATAAATTAAAAATTTAGTTTTTCTAACCATACCTGGCAGTTCTTGGTACCTGGTATGTCAAATTAAAATCACTTCCTTTGGAAAATTTGCCTTGAAATTGTCGGGTCCTTTATATGGTTGTGTTCACTGAGAGGAAGAAAAACACTTGGCGAAACTAACACCGTTCGTTGTCGATTTTTCACCATGTGATGTTACTTTGATTTTGACAACGCTTGTTGCCAATTTGTCAAGATGGGGGAGATGCCTAAATTTCATTATTATTCAGATTCCAGTTTTTATACCCTTCACCACACTGTGGTACAGGGTATTATGTCTATGTGCATATGTTTGTAACAGACAAAAGGAAACGAGATAGACACATGGTTCCTTTTGAGAATATGCATAGAATCACTTTTTGAGTCGATTTATGCATGTCCGTCTGTCCGTCCGTCTGTCCATGTTAAATTGTAAACAAAGTACAGGTCGCATTTATGATCCGAATTCGATGAAGTTTGGCACAGCTCATTTGTTTGGCCCAAGGACAAATCCTATTGAAATTGGGAAAAATCGGTTCAGATTTAGATATAGCTCCCATAAATATTTTCGTCCTATATAAGGTATATGGTGTACCAAAGTCCCTATATATCTTTAGATTTGCACGAAATTTGGCACAGAGTAATGAATAAGGTTTAGAATGATGTATGCAAAGTTTCGTGAAAATCGATTCAGATTTAAATATAGCTCTCATATATAGTTTCGTCCGATTTAAGGTAAATTGTGTACCAAAGTCCCTATATATGTTTCGATTTGCACAAAATTTGGCATAGCGTACTAAATTAAATCTAGAATGATATGTACAAAGTTTCGTGAAAATCGGTTCAGATTTAGATATAGCTCCCATATATATTTTCATCCGATTTAAGGTAACTGGTTCATCAAAGCCCCTATATGTCTTTCGATTTGCACGAAATTTGGCATAGCGTACTGAATTGCGTCTATAATAATGAGCGCTAATTTTCATTAAAATCGGTTCAGATTTAGATATAGCTCCCAAATATAGTTTCACACGATTTTAGGTAATTGGTGCACCAAAGTCCCTGGAAATCTTTTAATTTGCACGAATTTTGGCATAGCGTACTGAATTAAGTCTAGAACGATGTGTGCAAAGATTCGTGAAAATTGGTTCATATTTAGATATAAATCCCATATATATTTTCATCCGATTTTAGTTAATTGGTGCACCAAAGTCTCTGAAAATCATTCGAGTTGCTAGCTATATCTAAATCTGAAAATCGGTTCAGATTTAGATATAGCTCCCATATATATTTTCGTCCGATTTTCTGTAATTGGTGCACCAAAGCCCCTATATATCTTTCGATTTGCGCGAATTTTGGTATAGGGTACTGAATTAAGTCTAGAATGATGTTGCTAAGCTTCGTGAAAAGATCCATAGCTAGGCCGATTGACACAACGTACTGAAGTAATATAATTTAGTCTCTGGCAAGTTTCCCTGAAATCGGTACAGATATAGATATATAACAAAAACGGGTCGTCTGTTAGGATACATATGTAGAATAAACACAAAGTGGTGAAGGGTATCATATAGTCGGCCCAGTCCGACTTTACTACTTCCGTACTGTTTTTTTATCAGAAGGCGGAATGATTACAACAGATGGGTAAATCGTCTTAGAAGTCCATACTTTGTAGGGTAAAAATCGACAGTTTCGAGCAACTACAATCTCCTATACTAATGTAGAATATGCCTATGTGGGGACAACCCCTACTTACGGAACTAATCAGTTTACTATTTAAATATAAGAAAGGGGGTTATGTGGGAAATACACCTACAAGGGGGCGAATATTAATAATTTTTGGTAGGAGGATTTGTTACCATATACGACTACAAAATACCAAATTTCAGCGAATTCGGTTGAAAAACGCGCTCAAGAACCCCAAAACCGAAAATTGGGGGTATCCTTTTTGGTACCCAATAGGAACCAAATTTAGCAAATTTCAGTGAATCCGGTTGAGAAGCGTGCTCAAGAACCCCAAAATATCGAAAATTGGGGGTATCCTCAGCTTACTGGTACTGTTGTACAAACTGTTTTCAATTTTTATCGCAATTTAGTCTCGATCCGTCCAGAATACCAAATATCTGCACATTGGATAATATATCTTCCTAATATCTCAATTTCTGCAACATTGCTCTTCAACCAATAATTAACGGAAGTGGGTTGTCTTTTGGGCAAAATCAGGCAATTTTATGAGACCTCTAGAGCAATATGTTATGTCAATTTACAGACATTTTGCGTGTTAATACGGCTTTAACTTCCAAAGGGTCAGCACATTGCAAGGTCTCCGAGAAATATTTCGAAGTATTTCAAATTGAATTACAAATTCACTACTTCATGGTGTAGGGTATAAATAAAAACATCGAACTACATTTTTGTACCGAAGTAAAGCTACTAGTTGAGGATCAACGATCGATCAGTCATACAAAGTGCGAAATATATTTTTGGAATTGTGGTCTACATTATTGTGGACTATATTAAGTGAAAGTGCATTTAACTGAGTTGCGATTACAAGATCTGTAGCGGATCTCAGTTCAGTTATCATACATCTATCTACTCGTACACATAAACATGAATATATCGAAGGAGATACTAAGTAAAACTGATATATTAGAGAAGATTTTTGCATATCTCAGCCTCGGAGATCAAATCCAGTGCATCGGAATTTGTGAGCCATTCGATAGGGTGATTACCAAAGGATTGTGGCGGAAACAATTCAAGGAGTTGAATATTTATAAAACACCCTACATTAGCATAATTAACAATGTATGTCGGAATAACAGAGAGCTGGACGAAGATGGATCGATGCGAGAATTGGTGGAGGGCAAGATCGCCTTAACCTATGATCAGTGTAATATTTTTCTACGTCATATTGCCCGTTATATTATCACGCTGCGTGTCCATTCGGAATATTACATATTTCGTCAAAGTATGGGTGTTTCGTTCCGCCGGATTCAGCTGTTCGGGAATTTACGTCATCTGCTCTACCAGCAAATGGTGGTTACCAGCGAACATTTGTCCTTATTGGCCAAGTATTGTGGGAAATTGCGAAAATTGGAATTAATTGGGTGCCACTGCGCCGACTGGTGCTGCCTGATACCAGGTTTTAATTTGGACATTGAAATTCTCGCCAGAATGCCCCAATTGAGAGAATTGATTGTGAATAGTGACCGCACTGAACCTTTGTCGGAAATGGAGTATTCCGCTGTGTTACAAGTGCTGACGAAATTAAAACTAAAAACCCTCGTTATTCAAAATATTGAAATCGTGTGCGATGGTGGCGATTCCATTCAGGTGGCCAACGCCAACACGTTGGAAGTGCTCAATATTGGATGCATATCAATGGAGGTATGGCCGCATTTCAAACACAACCTCAAAGAGTTTCATAATCTCCAGCGGTTGAGCATTAAGGTTGTCGATTGCAATACTCTGGTGAATACCGCCGATTTAGAACTCTTGGCCATTAACTGTCGAAAATTAGTCAGCTTGTCATTGGAAAATTGTGACCTCTCAATTGATGATTTTGGTCTTATAAAGACTCTGCAGAATTTGGAACTACGATCGTGTGGCGGCATGACCGCCAGCAATTTCCAACAGATATTAGGCGGCAGTCTGCAACTGAGTTCATTTACATTGGTAAATACCGGAGTGTTGGGACAAATTGGCCCCATCTCAGTGTCAGGCACTTTGCAAAAAATCACAATCAATACAATCCAGTCTGCATCGATTTCGGAAGCTTTTCAAAACTCTCCCAGTACAATGGATCAACTACATACCATCCGATGGCTGAATGGTGCCATTCAAAATGCCAATTGGGTAAATGAAAAATGTTCGAATCTGAAAGTGCTGCATATACCGTCACCACAATTAATATCTACGAATATTTTGAAAATGAAATCACTGCAGGAATTATATTTTACATCGCTCAAAAGATGCTCTTGGCGGTTCCTGATTTTGTTGATTAAAAATCTTTCATTGGTCCATTTGAATCTTCAAACGATGGATACTATTGACGATGGCAAAGATAAACCTGATAATGCTGCCGATATACGAACTACATTGGCTACAATTGTAATACCCTTCCATATTTACGAAAAGGCCCAACATTTTTGGATGGATTTGTTGAATTTGAATCGTGAATCGTTGAAATTGATTTTCTACGGAGAACATGAACATTTATTGAATATGAACTTCTTGGATAATGTATTGGGATTTGAGCATGTGCGAAATAATTTGGAATATTTGAAAATTTGTGGATTTCGAATTGGTAAGTGATAATTTTTTGAGTTAACGAAGGAACTAGTTCAATTGAACGATTCTCTTTAAAGAACGTGTGAATTGAATATGTCTATATAGTTCATTTTAGTTCAGTTCTTTAATTGAACGTATGATTCAAAAAAGTTCAAACATTATTTAAAAATAAAATTAAATTATACAAATCAACAAGGGAAGGGGAAAATAGGCATTGAACGCAGTAGGATCTAGTAACCAACTAAGTAGTAACAATGTAACTAGATGAATGAATAGTGATCGAATGAACAATGAACTATTGAAATGAACTAACATTTACAACATTACATTACATATTGATAATTATTGCTAAGAATATTTTCTAGCACAGAAATATGGCAGGTACATATTTCTTGTCTTGAAAGTGTTTTTTCGGGGTTTTTTGGTTAGAAATATTTTTCAATAATTATCAATATTTGTTTCAAATTCGGGGCATACCCAATACAACGGTACCCCAATTATTGCGTAATTTGGGAACTTTTTTGATATTTTAGGTATTTATTTGGCACCGTAATCCTTATATAAAACTGCCGATCAATTTTAGGTATCTTGAATGTCCACCTCATGGTAGAGGGTGTGAAAAGTTTAGCCCACTTAACGACTTACTTATTCTTACGACTTACATATGTTTACTTATTCTTACAATTAATATATTTTCTTTTCTTCATTTTTAGAAATTGTGGATCTCATTTTGAAAGCACCTGAAACCTTACTTCGACTAAATAAAATTACCAGCCATTATCGATCAAGAGGAACTAAATTTACCATAGAAATTTAAGAATTATTTTTTTTTATATTTATTTATTCATTTATACAAAATATTTACATAATTAGCTTAAGGTAATATTTAGAGATGGTTATTATAAAAACCTTACATCTATAATTTATATGCTATTGAATATATTGCATTACGTACTTATTAAGGCTAATGGAGAAGGAAAAGACTTTTCATTAAAAAAAAAAAATAAATAAAAATTTAAGATTAAATATGATTTATATAAACAAGTGTTATACTGATTTTTATTTTATTCATTAGAATTCTAACATTCCACACTATTTGCAGATCGATACGGAGCGAAAACGTGTCCAGAGGGTACTGTCAAATGGGGTCATAACTAAAAATTAATCGATAATGCTATGTTATTATTATGTAGAGTTTTCTGAACGTGGTTGTATACGAGATGGTAGGAGATTTTTCATCCAATAGGAACCCATAATACAAATTTATTTTAAAACTGCCGAACCATATAATGGTAACTTTTGTAAAGTCCCCTTTGCCGATATCGTATTAAATATTTAAGATTTTAAAACTGTTTAGAATTGGTTTCAGGACGAATGGTAATCTAAGACAGCAGTCAGGTTCGAAAATGGTGTACAATTTTGGATATATTGAATGTAATGAATCAAACCGTTTTAAATATTAGTACGAGGAAGGCACCAATGTACAGAAAATTTTATGACGAGGAAATCGATGTAACAAAAATAAACTTATGAAAAAAATTATTTCGGAGGCGGGCTGGTCTTTTTGCCTCATCCCTTTGTACGTCTCTGGAGTTTGTATAGCCCCCGATACCACCAGTTTCGTTTTTACGTTTTTATACGCGTTTGTCTGGAATTTAATATTTTGGTTCTGCCTAAACAATATTATCGAAATTGATCCCCGTATTGGTCCAAAATTTTATGTTCCCATTATGTTGCAGCACCTCGAAATATTTACCTGTCGATTTAGTCATGTCTGCCTTCCTGTTCAGGCCTGTTTATGGTTTGAAATAGCCTCCATATACAATGGCCCAAGTTAAAACCAGAAAGGAAAGTAGTAAACCCGGACTGGGCCGACTATCCCTTCATCATTTTGGGTATATTATACATCAGCACTTCAGTGCTTTTTAAGCCAAATAATATTTTTTCCAAAGTACACATGTTTTCACAAACTGAAAACAAAAAACAGTAAATTCAGACTTGGACGACTATATGATACCCTACATTGACATGAAATTGAACGAACTTAAATATGAGAAATTTATCTATACCTAAACCGACTAACATCAGTCCCTACATATGTATGTCATTCTGTAACCTATGCTAAATTTTGTAAATCGATTTAAAGCTAACTTGACACACGCTATTTGGTATGTGGCTCGGTTTAAAATGTAATCTCAATCAGACATCCATTGATTACATGGCGTACATTTACCATGAACCGAATTCAAGGAAACTTACCAGAGATTAATTTTTATCGGACGAACATATATATGGAAGCTACATCTAAATCTGAACAGATTTTCATGAAACTTTTCTAGACTATTCTAGACTTAATTCAGTACGCTATGCCAAAATTCGTGCAAATCGCGTATATAGAGGCCTTAGTACACCATTTACATAGAATCGGACGAAATTATATATGGGAGCTATATCTAAATCTGAATCGATTTTCACGAAACTTAGCACAAATCATTCTAGACATAATTTAGTACGCTATGCCAAAATTCATGCAAATCAATTGATATATATCGACTTTGGTGTACCAATTACCTAAAATCGGTCAAAGCTATATATGGGAGCTATATCTGACCTAATTTAGTAGGCTGTACAAAATTTCGTGCAAATCGAAAGATATATAGAGATCATTTACATTAAATCGGACAAAAATATATATGGGAGCTATATCTAAATCTGAACCGATTTTCACCAATTTCAATAGGGTCCTTGGCCAAATAAATGAGCTTTACCATATTTCATCCAAATCGGAGTATAAATGCGACTTGTACTTTGTTTACAATTTAACATCAACAGACGGACGGACATGCATAAATCGACTCAGAAAGTTATTCTACGCTTATTCTCAATTGGAACGATGGGTCTGTCTCGATTTCTTTTGCCTGTTAGAAACATATGCACAAAGCCACAGTGTGGTGAAGGGTATAAAGAAGGAAAATGTGTGTACAGTATTAATTAGTGTATGCCGTCCATTTTATTTAAATCGCTTCGAATTCGAATTGTACGAATTCTGTCATCAGTAATGTGTACAGTACTAATTTGTGTATACAGCCCACATTATTTAAATCGCTTCGTACTCGAATTGTAGGAATTACTTCATTAGTATTACTTTTTTGATTCAGATATTTCCACCTTTATCATTTTCATAAAAACAAATTGGGAATTGGCAACACCTACATAAAGGTGGTTTGTGAACTTAGTAAACATCTGTGGTTTGTATATTTACTAACACTTTGCTATAATTACCAATTCTTTGCTATAATGGTCAATTCTGATCTAAAAAAGGGGCAATTTGTATGGGGGCTACAGTTTCCCCTGCCCCCATCAAAACATTAAGTACCCTATGTTACCACAAATGTACTCAAAAGTCGACTGTGAAAATTTCATGAAAATCCGTTCAGTAGTTTAGGAGTCTATAGCTAACACCTATCAAACAAACAGAAATTGATTTTTATATATGTATATAGATAGATAGATTGGTAAAAAATTTTGGTGCGTAAATTTTTATAAAAAACATACTTTTTGAGTCTAAATTCAAGAAAGTCCATACAAATGCCGTGGTACCCCGCGTGATTTTAGTTTTTTTAAGCCGAATCTAATGAGCATGGCTATGTTCAATTCCGCCCAATAAAACGGCGAATATAGGTACCTTGAATGTGGGAAAAACTACAGAAACTTATTTTGACAAAATCGCGTATATAATCTCGTGTTTCTTCGACTTGTTTTACACACATTCATCTTTGTATTATCATATACGCAAATCTGTGTGAAAATAGATCAAAAATACATCGATACGCGAATAATATGCGTATTTTATCCGAAATTGATTGTGGCGGCACATCCGCGCTTCTTAACCAATTCTTTTCAAATAGGTGTACTTTTGCGTATTTTCATTGAAGATTTCTGAAATCTGATGCGCACGCACACGTTGCGTCACTTTTAGCCATTTTTAGGGTTTTTGCATAGTAAAGTGCATCGAGCGGCACACTTTGGCCGCAAAATGAAACCTCGAAAAATTCATAATTGTTGGAAAAGATTGCTTCAGTTTATACGAAAACCGCATGCGCATCAACTGATTTCAACTAATGCACGAACTGTATGCTTTTTAATGTTGACCATTTTCATATAGTGTAACTCCAATATATTTGGTAATTTTTAAAGTCAAAACTCTTAATAGAGGAATCTACCGATATTTAACAATCATCTAAAAGAATTTGTGAAAGAAATCGTCACATGTTTTAGAAGATCTAGACAAAACCGTATTCCCTTAACCATACTAAAAAATCAAGAATTGAAAAAATTTTCAAAAATTAATTTATTTCAATTTCAGATATTTTCATGATTTTATTTGATTTCGCCACTATGAAACAGCAAAGAAAACAAATGTGTTTAACAATTTGTCAAGAAATTCGCGAATTACAACAAATAGAAATTCGTTTAATTTATATTTGAAATATAATATTTAAAACCGCTATAACTTTTGTGCGCAGCATCCGAATTTGTGAACGCGAACAGATTTCGAATCACAAAAAATTTTTGTCGGAATAAAAATCTAAAATTTTGTACTTAGGTCATATAAAGCACAAAGTTAAAAAAACTATTCTTATTTTATTCCTCGGACAGTTTTGTCTGTCTTTCAGCAAAAACAAAAACATCAATTGTAACGGTACATAGGATAACCGAGTAATTTTAAATGTCGAATATATTCGACAAAAACACTGAAAGGGTTAACTTAACCTATGTACCGACCAGTGAGCGGAGCAGTATAGTCGGACGGGGCCGACCATACGATACCCTACACAACTACCACGGAACTCCATATTTCTGCGGATGTTTATTCCGAGCCTGGGCAATATTTCGTGATATTTGCACCCTCTTGCCCGATTAGAGGTAAACACCTCTTCATCATACTGACATATTTTCCGAATATTAAACGGCATATACATTAGAACTTTTTACCGGCTTAACCTACTTTATGAGGATTTATTTGACATATATGCAAAGGTATTGACAATTGAAACCCACTAGGTTAACGAAATCCGGTTAAATGTAAACGTACTATTACGAGTATTCAGTACATCTATTGTCCAGATTCCCTTCACCGTGGGTTGTGTTGTGATGTTCGGCTTTCATTTGTGGTCTATAGATCGACTCGAAAATAACACAAACAATTAAGTTTCCACTTCATTCCAAAATTATTATCTGATCATCACCGAAAATTATAGGCGTTGTCCTTGACCATAGCTGGAACCTCATGGAACATTTCAAAGCGATCTGCGCTATAGTTCCGCTTTCTAGAGTCGTAATGAGTTACTAAATCATATATAAATACGTAAGCACCTGTAAATATTTAGGTGTAACTCCCACATCCGAGCACATACAACAATATAATTGGTATTAATTTCAAAGTCAACCACTCCTCTTGGATATAATATCAACTTCTCAGGTCTATGTCCTTCAGGGGTAAATATATACGCTATTGAATACAAATTTTGTAATTTTTCACAAAAGTCAAGGTCCATTTGACCCCCTAAATATTGACCGATCTTTATCAAAACAGGCATGCTTATTCTTTGGCCCGATCTCCTTCTCTATGCAAAATTCCACGATGTTCGGGCCATTATTGCGGCTTCTGGAGCGACCAGAAAAACCGACAAAAATTTAGTATTTGGTCCATTTCATCCCCTAAATATTAACCGATCTTTTCCAAAAACAATAGGGGTCTTCATTGGCCAGAACCCATCCTACATGCAAACATTCGTGAAGATTGGTCCATAACTGTGGCCTGTACCGTGTTTACAAATTATAATGGACAGACGGACAGACGGACGGACACACATGTCTAGATCGACTCAGCTAGTCGGTACACTTAATACCAATATTTCGCGGCGTTACAAACTTTTGGGGCTGCACAAGGCTATAATACCCTGACAACATAGTTGTGTAGTAGGGTATAAAAATCATGAATGCGCTCGCAAAAACATTTTTCAAAAATTGTTTGTGGAATTTTAAAAGAATTTTGTGATTTCCCATATGTATTCTTACAATTGCATGTCAATGTTTCCTCGAAAACACATACTCATATCTTTCTGTAACTTAGGCTAAATTTAATTTCATTAGGACAGAATTGGAGTCGTCTGCGTACCATGGGACAAATTTATGGAAAACGATTTATAGCAAAATCGATACACGCTATTCTGTATGCCGCACTCTTAAAAATTTAATCTCAATCAGACACCCGTTCGAAATACATATGGAAGCTATGGCTGCTATGGCAAGTTCATTCAAATTTCGCATTAATCAGCACCATTTATGTAAAATTAGACGAATGTATATGTGGGAGCTATATGGAAATCTGAACCGATTTTCCCGAAACTTACTATTCCAAACTTCGTACAAATCGAAGGATATAAAGGGACTATTTACCTAAAATCGGACTCAAATATATATGGGAACTATATTTAAATCTGAACCGATTTTCACGAAACATAACATACATCAATCTAGACCTAATTTAGTACTCTATGTCAAATTTCGTGCAGATCGGAAGATATATAGGTACTTTGGTCCATCATTCACCTTAAATCGGACGAAAATATATATGGGAGCTATGTTTACATCTGAACCGATTTTATTTCAATTTCAATAGTGTTCGTCCATGGGCCAAATAAATGAGCTGTGACAAATTTCATCCAAATCGGATCATAAATGCGACCTGTACTTTGTTTACAATTTAACATCTACAGACGGACGGACGGACGGACATGCATAAATCGACTCAGAAAGTGATTCTATGCATATTTTCAAAAGGAACCATGTGTCAATCTCGTTTCCTTTTGTCTGTTACAAACATATGCACCAACACGTAATACTCTGTACCACAGTGTGGTGTAGGGTATAAAAAAAAACTTCTTCGCAGAATATTTTAAATACCGCTCATTGTTTTGACATAGCACCCATATAATGGCACCACTTCGTTTTTGGTATGTTAAAGGTTTTAGCCCAATTGTTCAACCAAAGTGTTTGTGATTTGGTATTGCATTTTCTCCGAAGATAAAAAACATACCGACCGTACTCTCGCCGAATTTAATACAATGTTTATTACTTGTTGGTTATTTACAATGTTTATTACTTGTTGGTTAATAATATTTGCGAGTGTAAATGTAGGCTGTTCTATGGCATGTGACGACATAAAACAGGCGTGTTTCAAAATCTATACATAGGATCCGTACATGTAAATGTTATGTATGTAATGTACACATCCTCCTGTTGATATCCTGATTGCATTCCCATCGCATCCTGTAGCTAGTGATTGTTGCGTTTTTCAACTAAATCAAATTCTAGCCGTGGCGAAGCATTTACACAAAATGCGTGTGTCATAACAACACACGCCACTCTGTGCGTGGCATCATTTTCAAGAGGATTTAAATTTGAAAAAAAAAGAAATAAACAAGTAAAAACGATGTTAAGTTCGGCCCGGTCGAACTTTTTATACCCTCCACCATGAGGATGACAATCAAAATATCTAAAATTAATGGGGGTTCCTAGGCGAAAACTCATGATTTGATAGTCAACCAGTAAGGAAAGTAGTAATGTCGGACTGGGCTGACTATATGATACCCTTCACCACTGTGGTATATTCTACATATGTATCCTAACAGACGTCACCTTTTCGAAGGAAATTGACATGAAATCGAACACACTTAAATGTGTGATATTTATCTATATGTGAACCGACCAACATCAATCCGTACAGTGTCCTTTACGTACAATGGGACAAACGTATTTATATCGCTTTAAAGTACTTAATACACGTTATTCAGTACTAATTTCAATCAGACACCCGTTCGAAATACATATGGAAGCTATGGCTGCATCTGCACCAATATCACCAAAACGCAATACTCACCCTCATTTCAAATTTAAGAATTCTAGCTCTACTGGTACCACATTTAGTACTTTTTGTGCCGCCCTAGTACGAATTTCCAATTGCAAACTAAATGCCAGATTTTATTAACCTCCAAATATTGTACAAAAATGTCACCCATAACATTTTAGATAGGGTCCTCCTTGGTGTATTTGTCCTTCTGGATTCTTAAAATACTCGTCTAGGGCTTTCGTCCTCCATTAGAAATTTCCCCATTATAAAAGTGTCTACTTTTATCCTTTGGTTTGCAGGGTATATATAGTTCGATCAGACTCGTCGTAGTACCCTTGGTGTTTATTAAAACCACAAGGCGGGTGAATAATCAAATCATATATATGTGTGTGTAACATTGTATGTTCGATACTATACATAGAACTAATTAGATGTGGTCGCTTGTCATTGAGTAAGCGCAGTACAAATCTGAAAATTTAGTTTCAAAGTCATCTCATCATCTCTGCCAGTAAACGAAGATAAAACAGTTGGTTTTTTATTTCTATACAATGATACCCACAAAATTAATCGGAAACAAATCCGGAATGGATAGAATAACGAACAACTCTCTATCAAATCTCAATATTTTCAAAATTATCTTCGAATATTTGAGTTTCGAAGAACATTTGAAGCTGCTGGACATTTGTCGAACATTTCGTTATGTTGTAGTCGAACTAATATGGAAAGTCGAGTTGCGCAATTTACATTTGTATCAAACACCCTATGTCGGCATTTTAATGGAGAACGCTCACATTGCGCCTTACGATGCGCTGGCTAGTCAGACCAGATATAGGGCGCTGGACTTGGAAAACACAATGAGACGGAAAATAGCCCTAAAAACGCATACGTGTAAAAAGTTATTCCATGCCAATTCAAAGAACGTGCACAAACTTAAGATTTGTTCGGAATACAGCTGTGAGGTGTCCATATTTGATATTTACCAGATCGAAATGTGTGTCAACCTTGTGCATTTGTGCTACCACAAGGTGATGGTGGGAAATGATCACTTGGTGTTGTTGGCGACTCATTGTCGAAAACTGAAAAGAATTGAATTTTTGGAATGTGTCGGCAGCGATATGAAGACCCTAGTGCCCGGTCACAATATCAATATTGAAAATCTAGCTCAAATAGTACTCTTGAACTCCTTGGTTATACAAAGTGACCAATCAAGTGACAGTGAGTTACCGCGTTCTATCCTATTGGAGTTGTTACACCAGTTGAATTTGATATGCTTGCAGTTGGAAAATGTGAAAATCTGTGGAAATCAATGTAATGAGCAGGAGGGAACATTGAAACGGAAGAAGACAAATTTTAAAAAGTTAAATCTACACAACATGAGAATTCTCGATATCGGTTGTATTTCGAAGGAGTGTTGGCCCTTATTTAAGAAGATCCTAAGATACACCACCAATTTGGAGGAACTTTCAATAAAGGTTAGCGACTGTAATACTGTCTTCGATTTGGATATTATGGACATTTTGGTCAAAACCTCGCCGCATTTGAAACGTCTCTCCATTGAGAACTGTGACCTAAAAGTGGAGAATTTTTCTGTTTTGGCACATCTGCAAGTGCTTTCCCTCTCAAACTGTGGTGGTTTTACCTTTGCCAATCTGCAAGAGGTCATGGGTGGCCTACCGATGCTGCAGCGTTTCATATTGCTAAATACCCGAGTGTTGGGATCAATCAATCACGTCTTTGTCTCACCATCGCTGCAGTACATCGCCGTTGACACAATTCTATTTAGGAAGATTTCCGAAGCATTCCAAAAGACTCTCAACAATTTCGAAAACCTACATCAGCTGCAGTGGTTGAATGGTGACATAAATGACAACTGGATAATTGACAAGTGTCCCAATCTAAGGGTGCTGCACATTCCAAATCCCTATCTGTTGCGTCGTGTGGTCTTCACCATGAAGTCACTGCAAGAATTCACATTTACATCGTGTGAGGGATTGTCGTGGCGTTTCATTTGGATACTCGTCAAGAATTTGACACTCAGGCGCTTGAGTATAAAGACCCAAGATCTAATCAACGATGATAGCGGATTTCCGGAGAGCGGAAGCCACACAAAAACAACTCTGACCTCAATTGTAATACCATTTGGCATTTTTACAGCTGCCCAAGAATTTTGGTTGGATCTGATGGGGAATAATGAAAAGCTGCGAATTCTGTTTTATGGCAATCACAATGAACTCTTGCAAGTGAATTTCGTTCAAAATTTGCTGAGGCACAGCCACGTTGCAGAACGTGTCAAGACGATACGAATTTGTGGATTCACAGTTGGTAAGATTTTTTTTTATTTTATCTGATTTATCATTTTTACGAAACATGTAGAATGTAAACATACTATAAGTTCGTTAAGGTTTAAGCTTTTTAAGGAGAATAGATAGCCCCTTGGGACCAGAAATGCAAAATTGCAGTAATTTTTATGGCAATGTTTAGTTAATTTAAAATAATAACATTGACACCGACCCAATTTCGATATATTTCAGTTTTTATCAGCATTTCCCACATATGTGGCTGTAATTTGGTATAAATGGTTCTTGATAGGTCCCTGCTTTGTCATAAGGGCAGAGCCCTAGTGTCTGTAGTTTCTTATTGTACGAATAATGACTGTAATTTAACATTACGGGATATTGGAGGGTAAAATATACAAATTTCCAATTTATTTTTCTGAATGTCTGTAATTCCAAGTAAATATGTATATGACGGCTGTGTTGTAGTTATGTAACTTCTTGTAGGTTCGGCAATATCCGTTTTTCTTACTTTCTTCGACAAATTTCTGAAAATTAATTGTATAATATATTTTTTTCCTGCTTCATTCCAGATTGTCAAAGGTTACGACTTTCGTTTATGAAGGTAATGCAGCAGTTGAATCTAATAATCAGCCATTATCGTTCTCGAAATATTCCATTGACAATGGAGATATAATTGAATTTTTTGCGAGTGGAAATTTTATTTGATTCGAGAGAGAAAATCAATTGCGTTTGTAAAAAATATTAAAAAATAAAAAATGTTAAATCCATAGGTGTATCAATTGTCAGCCTTCGGGGTTGCGGATAGTGGAGAGCTCAATATTATTCTTTGGGTAACTGTGAATATTAAATAAAAAATCGTGGTCAATAAGCGGGTTAACACTAGAACGCCGAAGGCAGTCATTTTGACCGCTTTCCAATTTCAAGTACAAAAGCAACTGTGCATTTAATGACTCTTTTTTTTAAAATATGGTGACTTTTTGTACCTCATAGAATTACGTTTATTATAAAAAATTCACCAAATTTTAAAAAAAAGTGTCATTAAATGCACAGTTGCTTTTGTACTTGAAATTGGAAAGCGGTCAAAATGAGCGCCTTCGGCGTTCTAGTGTTAAGGGGGAGAGTCTCGGAGGAAATCACCGATTTCCATTGATCCCTGGACTGACGAGGCAAGAGTTGCGCCCCTAAATATCCATCTCAGAGGTCTGGGTCAGTACCCCTAACGCTGGGGTGTTATGCGACCTCGTGCCCTTCAGTGTTCTACGGTTTGCAGTCAGGATCCCGACTGTATTAGAACGGAGCCTTGTTGATACCTGGGCGCCTCAACATGTTTATTCAGGCTTAGTTGCCGATTCCTCACCATGGTAAGAGGCTATACAATGGTCGAGCTCAAATCTTCACCAAAATCATATTCTATGGAGCCGAATTTGAATAACCCTGCCTCTCTTAAAAATATAAATATTTTGACTGATGCTTCTGTGGCTGCCTTGGCAACCTCAGTCTCTAACTCTACAAGGGCAGATTTAAATATATCCTCACAAATGTTAAACACCGTTACACTCGACAACGTAAACGAAATTCTGGAGAAGCAGACGGATCTGCTCCTCAACTTTATAGAGGAAACCGGCTCCTTCCGCCTTAGTCAGGAGAGCATACCGAATCAACTCTGGGACGACGCACCCTTGATAGACGAGGAAGACATCATGGAAACTAGTGTAGTTAGCACTAAGGTGGGGAATACAGCTATCCTGGTGACTTCTTCAAATCAAGGAGAGTCCTCTATGTTGATGAGTAAGAGCGTTAACCTTTGCGAGGTGGAGGATCCTAATTCTATATCTACGGCCTGTAGTGAAGTCTCGAGTCTCCAGCTGCCGTCGAAGCGGGGACTGGGGCTGATGAGCTTCCCATCGTAAAGATAGATGAATCATCAGAACCGCATCGAGCCACTAATCAAGCCAATGCCAAAGGGATCTCTGACAAGAAGATTTACGGTTAATTACGGTTTATTATCCAAATGGTATTTCGGGGGACTTCTTGATTAAAAGAATTCCTAAACGACGAGCGATGACCTCCACGGTAGACCCTCTAAAAGACGAAAAGACTGGGCCCAGTACATCTAGGAAGTTGGTGGCTGGGACGTCTGAGCCCTCAGTATCCCCCAAGGATAAAATGAGCTCTGAGAAATACCTGTCATCATCCACGAAAACTGAGGGTAGGGGACTGTCGAAGTCATCACAAAGGAGAGAACGTAAAAAGGCCTATAAGAAAGCTGATAAGGCACAACTTCCCTCTGGAATACCACCCTCTGCGAAGTATCGAAATCTACGGTTATGACAATTGGACAGTTGTTGGTGGATAAGCCAAAGATAACGAGTTCAAAGCAAGTGCCTGCGTCAGCTGGGTCAACCTATGCGGCAGTTGTCACTCCGGGAGCCAAAGATCGACCACAGCCTACGGGTGTGAAGAGAATAAGGTCCTCCGACGAGCAACGACCTGCTATTAACATGTCGACGCAGTCGTCAGATGCACGAAGTACTGCTTCGCACTCGTCGGTAGTGTCAATGGGGAATCCTGCCATGAGCGGTTAGGGTGTGGTGAAAGCCAAAACCACTGTCTCAAAGCAGGAAGTACAGAAACCTACACCGACGCCTAGCAACCCTGCTGCTCCATAAGAGGTACTGGAGGATCTGTAGATCGAAGTGACCCGATGGGATTATCAGTGACGATAAATGGTTGCTTGTCGACTGTTATCTGAAAGACCTCTTCCTAACCAAAGAAGTTGATCGATGGAACCTACGGTTTGGCCAGATCACGTTGTCAAAGGGGTCAAGGTTGTAAATTGTCGTACTAAGGAGTCTGCGGACTTCCTTAAGGAGACATTTAACAGCTGTCACTCTCTTTGGGAAAGTAGTAAACTGGCAGCCGTAGCGATGCACGAGATACCGAGCGGGATGGTTACGTTAGTGTGGATCGCACCACATTTTAGGGGATTGGAAAAACACTGAGGTTGGTGGAAAAGCAGAAAGACCGACTTCAGATGAGGAAGTGGAGAATCCTCACCTCATTTCAAAGAAACGGCGGTATTGTCGCAGTACTTGAGCAGGAACAAGGGTGAATGGTTTTATGGGATGGGGAAGCTTCAATAAAACAAGAAACAGACAGCAGCAAACGCTAAAAGTGGTGCAGATAAATCTGCATCAATGTAGATCAGCAGAGGCCTCTCACCCTCTCTTCTTCGAATAACGACCGTATCTCCACAAAGGTAGGTGACGACCACAAATACATGGTTTTGACGGGGGAAATGTAAGAACGTGTATACAAGCGTGCCCCCCGTGCCGCCCCCTGCGTACGTCCCTGGTTGAGACAGCTATTGTACACTATCACAGAAACTCTACTGAGGACCTATAAGGCTGTCTGTCCTTTAACATACCCTGGGAAGAAATCTTAGCCGGTATGGTGGTCACAAAAGATGGCATCCTTGAGAAAGGCTGCTAGGAATGCATATAATAAAACTAGTAAGACGAAACATAGTACACGTTTATAGAGAACAATTCAATAGGTACAAGAGTGAAATTAAGAAGGCTAAGCGGAGATTTCGCAAAGTAATATCTAAAGATCCGAAATCTATAGGGAGTATTAAGCGAAACGAAACGATACGTGGACAAATTCCGACAGACAGACGCTTGATCTTCTATCATCAACCCATTTCCCTGGTTGTAAGGACCATAACGACGATCATGTCATCGGCATTAATCTCGAACCAGAGAAGAGTTAATAGAGAATGCTTTAAGCTACCTAAATTTGGTATGGGCAATAAATAGCTTTTAATCCTAAAATCCCCAGGATCACAAGACATAATACCGGTCATGCTGCAAAACGCTGAAAAACGAGTATTTGTCATTTTGCAGGTCATTTTTAGGGCTTGTTTGCTTTTACATACCTAGTCAATGGAAAGTAACAGTGACCTTCATCCCGAAGTCCGGGAAACCGAGTAATACGCTACCTTAGGACTATAGACCTCTTCTTTTCTACTTAAGACTCTAGAAAAGTTACTAGATTCCAAAATTAGGAATACTATCGACCCCAATAAAATTAGAAAACTACAACATGCCTATATCAAAAGCAAATCAGTGGATACTGCTTTACACGAAATGGTTGGACGTATCAGGCATCCTCTCTCTCCTAACGGATTGGATGGATAGAATGCTGAAAAGCTGAATTATCAATTCGTCCTTGGGGGAGAGATACGTGAGGAAATCTGTCAACAAAGCGACACCACAAGGAGGAGTATTATTTTCACTTCTATGGCTTCTGGTGATAAATGAGATACTGCTAAAATTTGACTACTCTAATATAAAGGTTGCAGCCTATGCTGATGATGTAGTCTTGCTAATCGGTTGGAAGTTTCAATTTCCGATATCATGGAAAGTGCCGTTTCAATTTTGTCCAACTGGGTTCATGCCAATGGTATTGGCGAAACCCCCACTAAGACAGAATTAATACTCTTCACTAGGAAACGTAAGATTTCAAATTTCCGACTGCCTTCTTGGGGTGGAGATATTGGAAAGAAACATTTTGGTGCGCTCATTTGGTAATGTAAACTAATGAACACACTTATCTATAGGGAAAAACTGCACTATATGCATAGTGGCAGCTGTTATCTCTTATGTGTATAATAATAGGCTAAATTAGATTACACTTACGCCGATAATTTAGGACCGGTGACTATATATGTATGTCGATAATCAGGTGATCCTTAAGGCTTAAAAGTCGTGCACTATTAACTCAAAAGCGGTTCGTGACTTCATAATATACGTCGGATGGTTAAATTATGTTGACTTCCAGGACATAGTAACATAAAGGGGAATGACATTGCCGACGAACTTGCTCGAGGGGTTCAAAGTCGTCCCATCTTCCGATTGAGAGATTTGAGTAACCGCTACTTTATTAGCAGAATCCGTTTGAACTATTGCGAAGTAGTCGGCAACATTTGGGCAACCGAACCTGGATGCAGGATCTCGCTGTTGTCCCATAATATGAGAGAGATTAAAAAGGATTAGATCTTTCACTTCAAAATGGGACATCAACGGAGTTGATTACTGCCGTCTATGTGAGAATGAGGAAGAGCTAGAAACAATTGAACATATCCTCTGTAGGTGTCCATCGCTGAATGGCAGCAAACGCAGACAGTTCGGCAAATATGAAATTGATAATCTAACATTCTTCTCCGGAATAGACCCCAAGCATATCCTAAGCTTTGTTAAGGTTTTGACATCGTTAAAATAACCATATTTCTATACTCTCCAACTATCTTTCCTCTCTTTAATTCTCTTTTCAGGTATCAAGGATGATCACAATGGACACATGTCTCAGAGTGAACGGTTGCAATCAGCAACCATAACCTAACTGTTTAGAGTTTGAGTAATGCGCTTCTGTGCAACTGCAAATTTAATTTCCTAATTATGTAGTTAATTTTAAGAATAAATTCGGTAGGTGAAGGATTGAAAATGATTCTACATGAAAATTTTAATTGTAAACATAAACTTCTTATATGAAAACTAGTACAAAAGTGTTAAGTTCGGCTGTGCCGAACTTTGGATACCCTCCACCATAGAAATACTGACAAATTTTTGAAATGAAAACATAGGTAACGTACATATAACGACAATTCTTCCAATCGATTGTTGTAAACCAAATAGAAAATTCAGCAATTTCAATGGGAGTTTTCCTAAAATCTCAAAACCCTAAAATGTTGACATATATTATTAAGGCATGATACGGTGAAACATGTGTATAAAATCCTGAAAATACTCCAATTTAGAGGGCAATATTATATATGAGGCATACTAAAGCGGGACCAATATTGACAAATCAAATTTAGAGGACAATATTATACATGAGGCATACTAAAGCGGGTAGGAATTGGCAACTGCTTGCTGTTTTCATTATATAAGGGGTTAGGACTAATTAAGGATCGATGTCAATGTTCAAGTTGCAAGCTAATATTTTAGTTTTTAATCCCAATACCGTCCACAATGCTAAATATTAAATAGATAGAATGTTTTATATAGGACCTGGTCCTAAAGGCGGGTCGATACAGTTCATTCTCAAACCTCACGTTTTAGTTTTTATGTCGATATCCTCCAAAAAAAATAAAATGATTACAACATATGGCTATATCGACTAAATCGTTTTAGAATGAACTAAAAAATGATGAACTGAAAATTTCGTCTACCGAATATCCCCCTACTATGGTGGAATACAGCTATAAGGTATAACCCCCCCCCCCCCCCCCCAAAAAAAAAACAACAACAGCTAACTATTTTAAAATAAACAAGTGAAAAAGCGTTAAGTTCGGCCGGGCCGAACTTTGGATACCCTCCACCATAGTTACACTGACAGATACATGCAATAACAATATAGGGAACATACCAAAAATATAGGGAACATACCGATTTATGTAAACCATTATGTACACCCAATACAAACTTCAACAATTTTTAATGGGAATTTTTCCTAAAATCTGTAAGATCCAAAAAGTGGACTGATACTGATAACGCATGGTGGGGTATAAAATCATCAAACTAATGTAATTTAGATTACAAAGTTATATGAGGGTATGCATAAAGGGGGACCAATATTGATTACATAGTGTGGGAAATAGTGAATATTTTGGGATATCATTATATGAGAGCTATGCTAATTAATGATCGGTATATACCAATTTTGAACCCAATATTTTAATTGCTTATCTCAATTCTTTCCTACACTATATTGAGGAGATGCCTAAATGTCTGCCAATATATTTCATTATAGTCATGTTTGAGTTTTTTTATCACAATATCTTTAGAAGGCGGAATGCTTACAACAGATGGCAAAATAGTCTTTGTAGGGTTAAAATTGACTATTCCCCGTAACGACTACCCAACCGCAACATACGGAACAAATCGGATAACTATTTTAATATAAACAAGGGGGTTATATGGGGAGTAGCCCTTAAAAGGGGTGAATATTAATAATTTTTGGTTGAGAGATTTGGTCGGCTGAAAAACACGCTCAAGAATCTCAAAATATCGAAAATGTGGGTTGCCCTATATATGGGGGCTACCCGAAAAAATTGACCTATATTTATAATTTTTTGTGGAGACATTTGCTACCTAATAAGAACTCAAATTACTAAATTACAGCCAATTCGGTGAAAAAATCCGGTACCCTTATACGGGAGCTACCAGAAAAAGTGGACCTATATTTACAATTTTTAGTGGGGAAATTTGGTACCCAATAAGAACCCCATGTACCAAATTTCAGCGAATTCGGTTGAAAACCGAGCTCAAGAACCCTAAAATACCGAAAATTGGGGGGTACCCTTATATGGGGCTACCCGAAAAAATTGACCTATATTTATAATTTTTAGTATAGAGATTTGCTACCCAATAAGAACTCAAAGTACCGAATTTGGTCGAAAAATGCGATAAACCCCCCAAAACATCGCAAAAATAGAGATACCCTTATATGGGGGCTATCCGAAAATATGGACCCCTATTTATAATTTTTAGCTGAGAGATTTGCTACCCAATAAGAACTCAATGTACCAAATTTCAGCGAATTCAGTTGAAAAAGGCGCTCAAGAACCTCAAAATACCGAAAATTGGGGAGTACCCTTATATGGGAGCTATGCCTAAACGTGGACCGATAAAGCCCATCTTCGAACTTGACAAAAGACGACTCTATGCAGAAAAAAGACGACTCTATGCAGACAAAAGACGACTCTATGCAAAATTTTGGTGATCTATCTCAATTCGTTTAGACGCTAGAGTGATTACCACAGACAGACGGACATGGCTATATCGTCATAGAATTTTACGCTGATCAAGAATATATATACTTTATAGGGTCGGAAACGATTATTTCGATGCGTTACAAACGGTAAAACAAAACTAATATACCCTCCATACTATGGTGGAGGGTATAAAAATGAAGTGGGCTGGGGCAACATTGGCCCCGAAACCAAACTTACCTCTACTTGTTCAAAATTATTGCAAATAAAAACGATATTGCATTTAATTGTTTTTTTTATTTTTGTTTTTTTATTTAAACACACAAATATATATTTCTTCATTTATTTTAACCATTTTTTGTTCATTTGCTTACTTATCTCTACATTTATAACATGCGAATCATCTGCTAGTATGGAACTGTCGCTCTGAACTATTTTCTATAATTAAATACATGTTTGCGGTTAATTTCACATTGGGAACATTTATTTGGTTTTTGTTGTTGTTTTTCTTATAATTATTATTATTATTCAGAAATAAACACATATCAAATATAACATTTATACACATTTATGAAAAGAAAACGTTCATTCCAAAATAATGGCCAGATTTCTGTTGTTTTTGTTTGTTATTTTAATGTATACAGTTTTGTTGTTGTTTCCATATATTTAAAACATTTTTCTTTTGTTATTTGCTTTTGCTGCCTTCCACCATTTTGTCAATTTTAGGAAAATGTTCGTTTAAGACCCATTAGTTATATATAATACAGAGCAGTGCAGTGATCTAAATCTAAGTCCATGGAAATTAATGTTATTTGGACAGCTTTATCAATATTTTCCAATCGATGAGGAACTTTCGCGTTTTGGTATAGTATTGGGTATCTGCATCTTTGCTGATCATATAAACATTGATTGCAATATATATCGTCGAAATTTTAAATCGATACTGTGTGAAATCGATACCTTAATTCAGATCAAGATATATAGATAGACATTTTCACAGTTTTACACATAGTTCTAAAACGTTTACGATTTTCTGCTGGTGGAAGGTAGTAAAGTTCGGTGCGACCGAACTCAACATAGATTGTTTTTATTTTGTTTTCTCTTTTGTATACAAACATATGAATCTATAGTAGAAGTTACATGAAATGTATATAAGTATGTATGTGTGGGTGTGTTTGTGTAAATCATTTTGTACATACTACATACATATATAAAGTTTTATAAAATTTTGATTTGTTGTATTTTTGTTTTGCTTTGAATTATCATAAGTACATTGCTGTCTATTATTTGCATTATTATTTGTTTAAATTGTACATTGTTAAAATTATGTTATTTTGATTCTATTATGGTGGACTATATTTATTTTTATTGCATGTTTTTCATATTGAGTTCATTTGTAAACAAATATTAATTCAGTTTCATATTTAAATTGCAATACATTAAATGTGATGAGGTTTTAGCTGTCTATTATTTCTAAAATTTTGAAATTTGCAATATACTATATGTATGTTATGCTCTTTATTAAGAATAAACAATGCAACAAATAATAATTTTGAAAAAAAACATAGATAATGTTTTACCAGAGGAACCAATTGAACAGACAAAACAGCTCTATCGGACAATTAGAAGATAGTCGCTTGGGCTGATAATGTGCCTAAGGAGGATCAGAATGTCTATAAACCAAATCCAACTTGAATAATAGGTTGTTATCTAATCTTGGCAATAGGTTGTAATTTTTACAAAACCTAGATCAAGTCCGAAGATGGGACCTATTGGTCCACTCGTTCTCGTATTTCCCCCCACAAATGGTAAAAATCGTCAATATTTATAAATACATTATTAGAATGTTTAATGTTTTATGTTATTGGAATGTTTAATTTGAACCAGACTTTAGACAACCTATCGCCCTTACGAAGCCTAGATCAAATCCGAAGACCCATTGCTCAACTCCTTCTGGTACATCCCCAGTAGATTCGGCCCAACTGTGGAACTTGAAAACTACAGCTTCGAGGTAGTCAAAGATTTTATATACCTTGGCACCGCCATAAATAAAACTAATTACATTAGTTTTGAAATTCGGAGGAGAATAGTGTTGTAAGCAATTCAGAAACAAGGCCACCTCCCGTCAGACCAAATTCACACTCTAGAAGAAGCTGATACTACTCGTGCTGTTTTTATACCCTCCACCATAGTATGGAGGGTATATTAATTTTGTTTTTCCGTTTGTAACTCGAAATAATCATTTCCGACTCTATAAGGTATATATATTCTTGATCAGCGTAAAATTCTAAGACGACCTAAGCATGTCCGTCTGTCCGTCCGTCTGTTGTAATCACTCTAGCGTCTAAACGAGTTGAGATAGATTGCCAAAATGTTGCATAGAGTCGTCTTTTGTCTGCAGGCAGGTCAAGTTCGAAGGTGGGATATATCGATCCACGTTTAGGCATAGCTCCCATATAAGGGTAACCTCAAATTTTCCGTATTTTGGGGTTCTTGAGCGAGGTTTTCAACCTAATTTGCTGAAATTTTGTATATTGAGTTGCTATTGGGTACCCAATTTCTCCACAAAAAATTATATATATAGATCCATTTTTTCTGGTAGCCCCCATATAACGGTACCTTCTAATTTTTTAGTATTTTGGGGGCTTTTAATCGTAGTTTTCGACCGAATTGGCTGTAATTTAGTACTTTGAGTTCTTATGGGGTACCAAATCTCTCCACTAAAAATTGTAAATATAGGTCTATTTTTTCTGGTAGCCCCCATATAAGGGTACCCCCCAAATGTCGGTATTTTGGGGTTCTTGAACGCGTTTTTCAACCGAATTCGATGAAATTTTGTACATATGGTTTTTATTAGGTGTCAAATATCTCCAATAAAAATTATAAATATAGGTCCACTTTTTCTGGTAGCCCATATAACGGTACCTCCTAATTTTCAGTATTTTGGGGGGTTTTATCGTATTTTTCCGCCGAATTAGCTGTAATTTAGTATTTTGAGTTCTTAATAGGTACCAAATCTCTTCACAAAAAATTATGAATATAGGTTCAATTTTTTTCGATAGCCCCCGTATAAGGATAGCCCCAATTTTCGGTAGTTTGGGGTTCTTGAGCGCGGTTTACAACCGAATTTGCTGCAATTTTATATTTTGAAGTCGTATATGGTAGCAAATCTCCCTACCAAAAATTATTAATATTCGCCCTCTTTTTAGGGTAGTCCCCATAAAACCCCCTTTTTTATATTCAAATAGTTATCTGATTTGTTCCGCGTTTTGAGTTTGATTCTAAGACTCTGTTGTAATCATTCCACCTGCGTACAATAGCGAGATAAAAAATTAGATCGTAATGTTCGATATTGAACTATATCCGCATTTAGACCTAGCCCCTGCGTGGAGGTTCCAGAGGGAGTGACAATCTTCGAATTTGAACAAAGTTTGGAAGAAATAATAAACTGGGCAAAGTTTGGATGAGATCTAAATTTTCTGAAACGGATTTGGTCCAAAGATACATGGGGTGTAGAACCAAAATGTTGATGAGGCACATTTTCACCGTGTTAAAGGGTATACACCCTCATTAGCCATTAGGCTAAGGGTATAATTATCCATTAACAAATTCTGAAATTTGTATTATGGTTAACATTATGGTTTACAAAATCCGTTTTTAGAAATGTTGGTATAGGTCCACTTTTTGGTATGTTCCCTATATTTTCATTTTTAGTACCTGTCAGTATATCAATGGTGGAGGGTATCCAAAGTTCGGCCCGGCCGAACTTAACGTTTTTTCACTTGTTTTTTTTATGGTTCTGAAGCAAGGGTACCTGCTCATGCAGATGAGGCAGCTCTTGGAGTGTTTGAGAGAAAAATTCTCCGAAAGATCTATGAGCCAATCTGCATTGACGGTGAATATCGCCGTCGAATGAACTATGACTTGCACCATCTATTCTCTGACATCGGCATTGTCAGACGTGTCGAGCTGCAGCGACTACGTTGTCTAGGTCATGTTGTGAGAATGGATGATGATGCACCGGCTTAAAAGGCGAGCAAGTTGATGGTTCACAACATTGCCGAACATGGTATTTCACATTGGAAAAAATGCGCAAAAGACAGCTGCGAATGGAATTTTTTATGTTCGGCTTATGGATCAAACGTTCTGTTACAAGCCAGCTAAGTAAGTAATATTTAATTTGAAGCTAACTGAGTAACCGATTTGATCAACATTAAATCCAAAACCGCTGTTAGCTCACATAAAGCGAAAAGTAAACCCAGTGAAAATTGCCATTGAGGAGAATATTTTGTAGGCATACGTCCCTGGAAGCTACACTTAAAACGGGAGGTGCTATGTTTCATTGAGGATCGATATAGTTCAACTTCAAACCTATCATTTTTACATCGCAATACCTTCCTTCATTCTAAATATTACAAATACCGAATATCCGTAGGTATCATTAAATGGAGTACAGAACATCCCAGCTACTATGGTGGAATACGACTATATGGGGATAAACCAAAAACGCGGACCAAATCTGACAACTATTTAAATATAAAAAGGGGGTTATATTACCCCTAAAAGGGGGCGAATATTAATAATTTTTTTGGAGGGTGGAGAAATATGGTACACAATAAGAACATAATGTACAGCGAATTCGGTTGAAAACGTGCTCAAGAACCCCAAAATACTGAAAATTGGAGATACTCTTATATGGGGGCAGCCCGAAAAAATTTACCTATATTTATAATTTTTGCGCATAGTAGTACTAAATTAGCAGGGCTAGCAGAAAATGTTAACCTATATTTATAAAATTAATTGGAGATATTTGGTATACATTAAGAACACAATGTAGCAAATTTCAGCGAATTCGGTTGAATGCTCCCATATATGGGAGCTATGCCTAACCGTGAACCGATATAGCTCATATTCTAACTTGACCTACATTCCGATAAAAGACAACTCCAAGCTAAATTTTCGTACTTGACCTACCTGCAGACAAAAGACAACTCCAGGCAACATTTTGGAGATCTATCTCAATTCGTCTAGAGGCTAGTATGATTACAACAGACGGACAAAATAGAGAACAATTTCGAATTGTATGCGTTCCCGATTTTCCTGTTGGGTGATTTTTACAAAACATAATTCGTCATATTCATATTGACATTAGTATTAGGTTGGAGTCAAATCAGCTGGGTTTTGCTGTTATAGTACGTTTACATTTAATCGAATTTCGTTAACCCAGTGGGTTTCAATTGTCAATTCCTTTGAATACATGTCAAATAAATAAATTTAATAATTTTTAAATTTGTTTCGCGATTTTGTTTAGTTCGCTAAGAGATATCGATTCTACGTATTTGAGTAATACGAGAGTACAAAACATTTCGCCATAGTGGGAAAGTTGAATATTTTTGTACGCATCGTTGGATTTTAGGTAACGTTGTAAAAGATTCAAAATACCGAATATTAGGGGTATCGTTATATATGTCAACCGTAAAAGTAGATCAATATTTATGACTTTTGATAGTAATATTTTTCCCCAGTGAGAAACCAGAATACCTAATTACAGCTGTAAATATATGTCAGTAGGACATATCAGTACTCCTACTCCGAATGTCTTACTTTTATTTATTATTAAATGACAAATCTCTCTATCAACAGTTATCTGTATAGAATCCCCGTCAGGTATGACCCCCATATAAAAGTCTTAGGCGCATTTTCTAGCCGAAATGGCAAAAGTTCTTCCTGCAGTAAAAACTTCTCACTGAGAATATATTTAGACATAGCCATAGGTTTCCGATCGATTTAAAAAATGTATAATGTCCAGCTCATGGAGAAGGAAAATAAAAATTCTCATTTAAAAATATTTTGAACTGGCGACTCATTATACCCTACACAACTATGTTGTCAGGGTAATATAGCTTTGTGCAGCCCCAAAAGTTTGTAACGCCGCGAAATATTGGTCCTAGACCCACCTTTAAGTATACCGATCGTCATATCTCGACTAGCTGAGTCGATCTAGACATGTGTGTCCGTCCGTCCGTCTGTCCATTATAATTTGTAAACACGATACAGGCCACAGTTATGGACCAATCTTCACGAAATTTTGCATGTAGGATGGGTTCTGGCCAATGAAGACCCCTATTGTTTTTGGGAAAGATCGGTTAATATTTAGGGGATGAAATGGACCAAATACTAAATTTTTGTCGGTTTTTCTGGTCGCTCCACAGGCCTGAACATCGTGAAATTTTGCATGGAGAAGGGGGTCGGGCCAAAGAATAAGCATGCCTGTTTTGATAAAGATCGGTCAATATTTAGCGGGTCAAATGGATCCTGACTTTTGTGTGAAAAATGGCAAAATTTGTATTCTATAGCGTATATATTTACCCCTGAAGGACATAGACCCGAAAAGTTGATATTATATCCAAGAGGAGTGGTTGACCTTTAAATTAAGACCCATTATATTGTTGCATGTGCTCTGATGTGGGAGTTACACCTAAATATTTACAGGTATCTCCGTATTTGTATGTTTTTTAGTAACCCATTATCACTCTAGAGAGCCGAACATAGCGCTGATCGCTTTGAAATGTTTCATGAGGTTCCAGTTATGGTCAAGGACAACGCCTATAATTTTCGGTGATGATCAGATAATAGTTTTGGAATGAAGTGGACCGAAAACTTAATTTTATGTCAGTGTGAGGAAGAGGTGCTATTTAGCTCTAATCGGGCAAGAGTGTGCAAATATCACGAAATATTGCCCAGGCTCGGAATACACATCCGTAGAAAATTTGAGTTCAGTGGTAGTTGTGTAGGGTATCGTATGGTCGGCCCCGTCCGACTATACTGCTCCGCTCACTGGTTTTATAGTAATAATTTATTGATTTATAACCTCTAGGCATTTTTCCAAATAAAAATATTTTAATGTTTTAAAAAAAAAAAAATAAAATTCAGTATATGTGTCCTGAATATCAGTATCTTTGTTGCATTGTTTATATTACCATTTTAAAACAATACATACATATTTATTTATTTATTTTCTAATAACTTATAACAGAACTATGTGTATATGTACGAAGAGTTTACTTCATTTTTTTCTAAATAGTCAATAGATATGTTAATAGCCGTTAGATGTATTTTAGAAAACATTTCACTTCTGTTTATCGTAAAAAAGTCAAGACTACAAAAAATAATCATCTTTTTGCAGATATTTTACTATGAGTGAATATAGAGTTTAGATTTTGTATGTAAATATTAAATTGCCACGAATTTTGTTCGTTTGAATACTATTTTTGTTTTTGTAATTTCAGTCTTAAATTTAGTTTTTTGATTGATTTTTTTTTCAAAACATGAATAATGTGGAAAGTAAAATAAATCATTGGGATAAGTAATGCAATTTATATTTATGGTATAAAAGGACACAATGGAATAAATAGACGTATATAAGAAACAAAATATAAAATATTGACGGAATAGACGACACTTAAGTTTAAGTTTTAATTTATGAAGGAATTAAAAAATATCGGATACATTTTTATTGGCTTTTGTGTAAATGGTGCACCAAACACCCGAGGTCTGTCCGATGGAGACGAAATTTGGAATGGATATCGTATTGAGTATAGAATGACGTATGTAAAGATTCATTGAAATCAGCTCCCATATGTATATTTAAATGGTGCACCAAAGAGCCTACACTCAGTAGAAAAAGTCTGCGTACAACCTTACGGTTTACTCTATAATGCTCGAAAAACAATTTTGTTGCACAAAATCAGCTCTTCAATGAAGAAATAACATACGGTGAAATTGGTCGAATTGATGGTAGAACAAAGTCTTCAATGCAAAGAGTCCACATTCTGGCCGGCAGCCAATTCTGACAAGTCGTGAAACGCACAAAGTTTTGTGCAACAAAATCCAAGAATGTCAAATAAAACTATTTAAATTTAAAAAGGAATTTTATTAATTTCAAATGGAATTTTATGAATTTCAAATGCAATCCTTGGAATTTCGAATGGTAGTTTCTATGAATTTCGAAAGATATTCTATTAATTACAAAAGAAATTTTCGAATTACAACTTAAATGTTATGAATTGCAAATGGAATTCTCGAATTGTGAATTGTATGTTGTGAATTACTCGAATTATCGATTTTTTCGAGAGTAAGCGGTAATCGATATGTGAAAAACTTTCTGTGGTGGTAGTTTATTAAGTAAATACGTCATTTGCTGGTGGGATTTGCTTGTAATTTTATAAAAACAAAAATAAGTTAATAATTATGAATGAAAATGTCGGAATTTTTTGCCAACTTATTGACCAATATATTTCTTTATGAATTCTGAATTAAATTGTGCTAAAATATTAATTAAACAAGTTGCACCTGCTTATTATATGTGCTAAATATAATTAATTAGGGCGTTCGTGTACAAAATTAATTTTAAAATAAAATCGATCCTGTATTATTTTTATTATCCTTTTCTGATGATCATTAATTAATTAATTTCGGAACAAACCTCTACATCCGTCCACCCAGGAAACCAGTTAGCAGAAATGAATTCGTATTGGGTTTGAGTCAAAGCGCAACACCTAAAATTTTTACTAGCGTTGCACAGAAAATGGTAGCAAAACTTTGCACAAATTAAATCTTCTGTCTGGAGTATAATTGAGATAACAATGGGAATATTGAAGGGCCGATGGACAATTTTGGGCCATTACATAATATATTTGTGGCATCACATAATATATGTTTGCAGTTTAAGGTGCAGGGGTATAACGACCCAATTTTAATTCAGATTTCATTGGACAGAGCGAATTTATTTTTAAACAGTAACTTTTCTTTTTGTGTCTTATTTTCCTTTTTGTTATCGATAGCTAATTTGGCATCGATTCATCGGAAATTACGATAGTAAGCATTCGATATCGGATGCGGTCATGGTTAGTTCGATGATCTCGACAGAATAAACTCGAAAGTCATAATTTGACACCTGCTTGGAAGTTTCTCTCGAAGATATTTGGTTCCATTCATCATGCAGCATTTTTGTGGCCATTGCGTTAGAAGTAATTTTGCGTTGTCGGATTTGTCGTTCCATGGCATCCCATAGGTGCCCTATTGGCTTCAGATCAGCGACAGTATCCAAAGCTTAACTATATCAGCAGTTTGCTTGGGGTCATTATCCTGCTGGAAGTAGTTGTCGTTCTCCAGACGCATTTTCTCGGCGCTCCACATCAAATTTTTCTTTAAAATATTAAGGTACGCATATTTATCCATGATAGACTCGATGAAATGCAATTGTCTCACGTCACTAGTAGCCACACAACCCCATATCATTCTACCGCTGCCGCCATGTTTCATAGTCGGTACCAAGTTGTTCGTATCCAGCACCGTACCCTTTATCGCAATACCATCTTGCGCCCATTGATTACATAAAACGCAAAACTTATCTCCCTTTCTATTAAGGGAACCTCCCTCATTCTCGATTTTAAATTTTCAAGTTTTTCAATGGGCTGGTAAATCAATACCAAAGCTTGTTAAGGTTTTTAACTTTGCAGATATATATATTTGGAGATTTAAATGGAAAAGACAAATAATTTACAACATTTTTTTGTTATTGTTTTATGGGATTAAAGAAAAGTCCTTATTTTTGGTGGCGGGCATGATAACTATTCACTGGAACATCGGAATCCGAAAATGCATCGGAATCAAAAATCAACAAAATGGCAGACCTTTGAAAAAATATTTTTGGAAAATAGCCTATTTTTTACCACAAACCAAGTTAAACACTAAGGAAGATCTTGACCGATTGGATTTATCCTAGTTCATACCATAGCTATACACTCTCAGAGAAACGTCCCAAAATTTGCAATTGATCGGATTAGTTTTTGATGCTAGATTTTCACTTGAAATTTCATAGGGACGTTCTTGAATTAGTATAGATTCCAATTAAATCAGAATAAACATTTTTTGAAACCGAGAGTGGGGGATCCCCTTAACTTAAAAAAAAAAACCAAAATTTATCATATTGTAATGGATATAAAATATACTGGATTTTTTAAAACTTATTTCGGGATTTTTTTTGTCTAATTGTATATATATTTTGTACGCAGACTTTTTCTACTGAGTGTATATTTGTTCGATTTAAAATTAGTATATTAAGTTTTGTTGAGATCGGTTTAAACAATCTGAAACAATTTTTAATGAAAATACCAATGTACGCTTTTTTATAATTTTTTGTTGGACTTTTTAGTTTTTTAGTATATAATACGTACGTATAATACGTAAAATTAAACTACATCGTATGATAATGTCATGACATAGTGTTAAATTATTTCCGAATTATGTTTATTTCTATTTTGAAAAAAAAAAGATAAATAAAAATTCAGTTATAGATCAAATGACAGTACAAAACTACAAAAAAAATATTCTATTCAATGTGTACTTGAGCATACGTATGTCTGTCTATACGCACATTTTTTTCCTCTATGATTTATATTATATTAAAACTATTTAAGTACATTTAGAACACTTAGCAACAAAATTATACCAATTGTAACATCCTTAGTAGTATTTTAGTTTGTTGTTGTTGTTTTTTTTTTTTTTTTTAATTTTTATTTCACTAGATTCCCCCGAAATTTGGGGGACTGCGGGTGGGTTTCATTGATTCATGGCCAGGGTGTGTGCATCGGTGTAAACAAAAGCATCTAAAACTTTGTTCATCTATTTGTATACACAACTTGAAGTTGTAAAGTAATTCTCGATTCTTTCTTTTCTAAAGAAATTTTTATTTTATTAGTTGTTGTTGCTGTTATTGCTACCTTTTCTCATTGGGAAATTTCAAAATTTCTATAGGACAATGTTGCTTGGATGCTTATTTGCTTATACTCCTTCTTCCTCAATTTGTACAACAACATCATCCACATTATTATCATTAGCTTGAGGTTCTTCCACTCGCTCATCCGTTTCCACTTCTGTAGAATTTTGATTACATTGCTCCAGGATTTTCTCCGGTATCGAGAGTGAGCTATGCTTACGCTCAGCTAAAGCGGTTTCACTGTCAGCCTTCAACAGCGTCGAACGTCGTTCGTTTATTATCTGATCGTAGAAGTCGTTGTTCTGTTCCAAATTCCGATGATCCGATCGTATATAGAATATCGAATCATCATGTTCGGGAGCTTTTTGTACCTTGGGTCGATCATAAGTCCGTGATGAGTGACTTCGTTGCAAATTTTTAATACGTTCTTGCTGCGGCAAAGATTTAGTTAGCTCGACAATAGCAGCATTACCCATTAGTGGCAGGGAGTCAGGTCGTGGTTTTTTCAACATACCACAGTGGTTGGGTGATTTCAAATTTGTATTTGGTGGTGGGGGTGGTGGTGGATCAACGGGATTGATGGTGGTGGGTGTTGTTGTCAGCGATGACAGGGAGTCGGTTGGTTTCAATTGTAGTGCTTCGTCGTAATGTTCTAGTCCCTCTTCGGGCAGACATGGTTCTAAACTCGACTGACCGGAGAGTTGTCTTATTGGGGCAGGTGGTTCGGAGCATACTGAAAGTTGACTTCTGCAAGGAAAATATATACATAGGCATACATACATTAATAGATATATATATATATATATATATATGTGTGAGAAATTTAAACAACATATTGCGATACGTAGGGCGGGTACGAAATACGAACTAGAAGGGTACGAAAAGTAATACAATGTACTTAATATGCCCTAATATACCCTTTGTATTGGGTATATTGAAATTCGAAAGGGCAATCGATTTCTTGGTCCCAATTTATCACGGTTCATCGTATATGTTAATATTTAAATAAAGATAAGCAAATCCGAACTTTAAACAAGGCTTGGGATGTCAATGGAAAAAAGCGCCCACAGTCTTCAAAATACCGTAAATTGTGGAGGGATATTTTCTATGAAGGCTATGCTAAAATATTGCTATGCCATAATATGGGCCTATATCAAAAACTTTCTATAAAGAAGTTCCGATCAATTTTAGTTATTTTGAATGTTCATCTCAAGGTGATAATAGATCGAAATGTCCGAACTTAAAACTTGCAATATCGTAAATATGGAGGGATCTTTTTATGGAGGCTTTGACAAATTATGTACCTATATCGAAACCAATGTTGTTTTTCACGGAATGCCAGTTAAAGCCACTTCGCCACAGCCACAACATACGGCTGGAACCTTCAAAATATCAAAAATCGATCGGGACCTTTATAAGAACCTCATATCATGACAAATTTATATGGGTTTTTCAAGTTCCCCACTTTTTGCCTGAACATAACAAAATTTACTTACCGAAATTCTTTCTCCACCGATGGCGTTGCCGAAGGCCCGGAACAGTAACGTTTGGGGGAACGTAATATTGACTTGGGCACCACCTCTGGACTATGCAAATCGACTTGTATACGCCTCGAGTCTATACTGGAGGCTCGACTTACAATTGACGTTCGACTCGCGATTGACGAACAACGGACCGTCCAGCGGCCACTATACGATGAATCCGACATTGTGGAACATCTGTAATGAAATAATGAAAGAAAAACGGGAAAACCGCAACATAACGCATGGATTTTAGTGAACTACTGATCAGGGGGGAGAGGATATAAACGCAGTTGCATTACATTTACCTTCGATTACCCAACGGACTCGTAACTATTGCTTTATCCTCCTCATGCTCGATGGGTTTCTGACGGGCCAGCACGTGTCGTTTGGCTGTGTCCGAACGTTTTGTTCGCTCCGCCACCCGCTCCCTTTGCTTTTCGTTGGCCACTCGGCAACTTTCGTCGAACGAGGCCGCATGGTGCCAGAGCAGTTTGTTGTTGGCCGGCGGCGGCTGCAGCAGAGCACACTGTATCGATGACGTGCTCTCTCGGGTGGCTCTTTGAATTAAACTATTACTAATACGAGTACCACGATTTTTGACCTGGCGCCCACTGTTGTGTGACGCCGTTGTCGGTTGCGTGAATGTGGAGGTGTTGTTGGTGGTGGAAGTTGAGTTGGAGGCATTGGTTGCAGGACGTTGATTGTGGTGCGAGTGATGGTTGTGGTGATGGTGGTGATGATGGCGATGGGTTCGATGCCGTTTGTGTTCCGCCAACAGCAGGGTTTTGTGATTCGGCGAGAGTAAATGTGATATATTAGTGGAATAGGCGAGTGTTGATGAGGAGGCATGATGGGTGGAGAGGTTAGGCACAGAACCAGTGTAGGAGATACGTCTCAGTTTTGGTGAAAAGCGAGCAGATGCACTAATTCGTGTTGCGGATTTTTGTAATTTTGCAATAAAACATGTTTTCGATTAAAATAGTTTATGGAGTTTTTGGATGGAGGAGTTTTAGTTTTTTCTTAGCGTATGATTTATATTTGAACTATCGAATTGTTGGGTAATATTTGGTAATTTACAACAAAAATATTCTCCAATTTTTATATGTTTTTGTATCTTTTTATACAAAGCAAACGAAAGCGTGGAAGAAGTGAAAGAGATTAGATGTTTTGGCTTGTGACTTACCTCAGGGTTTTAGAGAATTTTATTAATTCTGCCGTTAGAGCTTCACGATCGAAGGGCGCGGGTGTTGCCTGTGGCTGTTCTGTAGCCGGTGATGAACGAAAAACACCAAATTGTTGATCCCATCGTGTCGTTTGGTATTGAAGACCTTCGAAGAGATTAAAAAATAGCAAGGTAAGACGATTGATATGTTATTCACATGGAATTTTATATTTAATCTATATCTATTTCAGAAAATTTGGAGCCAATTTACAAATGTCCTTCTGTCCATTGTCTGTCTGGCCGGCTGGTGCGCACCATAACCCTCGAAGGGAATAATCAAATTCATCCAAACTTTGAACATCTTATTATTTCCTCCAAACTTAGTTTAGGTTTGAAGATGGGTACCACTCCTTCTGGTACCTTCCACACAATATAGACAATATTGTGCAAAAAATCCTGTGTGGAACACCGAAGACCTTCTCCGCAAACCATAGGGCATATATCTGTCGGCATAGCCGACCGACACTTTTTTACTTGTTTTTATTTTATAGCACAACAACTTACCTATTGCACGCCTTTGAGATGCCGAACTACTTTGATTGCTACGCACTGTAATTTTACTGCCATTGACACCGGCTCTGAAACGTGCCGGTACCACTTTCGCCGCTGAATCTCTCGCCTCAAATGTCATGACACACGATGCGACGACAATAAAGCCACCAAAACCCATAACAATGGGTCCCACATATGAAAAATTATTCAAATGAAATCCTTTCAGATCATTTTTAACGCGAACTGTGGCATTGCCACGTAGTTCGGAACCGATGGATAAATAGTCAGCATAGTAACCTGCATCGGGTGAAAAATATATTTATTTAAACAAAAAATTAACACACATATATAAACTTAAAACATTTTATTTGCAGGGGGTGTTCATTTTCAGGGGAAACTAAATTATTTTATTTAAATAATTTTTGTGTGTTAAATAATTTATGTAAATGTAAAGCTTTGCAAATGAAAACAATTCAAAAACTCTCACAACCCCCCACACTCTGGCCAGCAGCAAAACATTAAACAAATGAGTTTTCATATTTCCCCAGCTATTCGATGAAACAAAAACTTAAAACATGTTGGAAAAAGTGATTATGTAAATTGTTAGACACTTACCTAATGTTGCCATTCCCGCGCCAAGCAGCAGCAATGTCACACCCAAAATCAGGGCTCGACATGCATGCCACAGGCATTTCGATGACATTTTTCCACGCACCACCTGGACATTCCATGTTGCACCTGAGGCTGGATGTGCACGACGTAAATTACCCAACGAATGTTTGCGTCGTTTGCTGGCAGCACTACCGGCAGTACGCCGGGAAGGCATTACATCGGGTTCAGAGTGTATCTGCTAAACGGTTGTTGTAATGTGTTGAGCACCCTTGTTGTTATGTTGATGTTTGAAGTGTGTCCTGATATGAATATCCTGTCAATGTAATATAGACATACATGTTTAGGGTTTATTACACTATTTGCGGTGTATTTATGTGTGTGTGTGTATGTTTTTCATGGAATCGGAAAAATTTGCAATCGGGTATTTTATTTAGATTTCTTGGAAGCAATACCAAAATTGACGTCAATAATTATTCATAACTCAAATTACCATGGTAATGATAATCTAAAATAGGATTACAATAAATCAGAACAAATCAATACTATTAAAAAAGTAGTGTTTGGCGGGTTATTTGGGATACCATTTGTATTTTGTTTTTGCAAAATAGTCAGGCTTAATCCCAGTTTGTTGTTTTTTATAAAAAACAACAAACTGGGATTAAGCCTGACTATTTTACTATTAAAAAATTAAATTAAATATTTTTTGAAGGACTATCATAAGCGTGGATTTTTTTAAATAGTTTTCAAGGACTATCATAAGCGTGCACTTTTTACAAAATATTTTTTCGAAGACTATCATAGACGTGGATTTTTTAAAAATATTTCCAATGACTGTCATAAGCGTGGATTTTTTAAAATATTTTTTTTCAAGGACTATCATAAGTGTGGATGTTTAAAAATTTTTTTTCAAGGACTATCTAAGCGTGGATTAAAAAAATATCAAAGACTGTCATTCGCATGAATTTTTTAAGAAATATTTTTCAAGGACCAAAATAAGCGAGAATTAAAACAAATTAAGAACTTTTATTTCAAAGGACTATTACAAGGCATGGATTTTTGTATAAAAAAATATTTATGCAAGGACTGTTATGAGGCGTGTTTTTAATATTTCCTAAAGGAATTATAATGAATTTTTTAAATATCGGATTATTATAATGCGTAGATAAATAATTCCATAGGATTATTATAAGGCCTGTTTTTTTAAAGATTTCTATATTCGGGTTTTACCACACTGTGGTTCAGGTATTATGTATTTGTGCATATGTTTGTAACAGGCAAAAGGAAACGAGATAGATACATGGTTCCTTCGGAGGATATGCATAGAATCACTTTCTAAATTGATCTATGCATGTCCGTTCGTCTGTCTGTTCAAGTTAAATTCTAAAAAAAGTACAGGTCGCAATTGAATGGTCCGAATTGAATGAAATTTCCTAGAGGTCACGTAATCGGCCCACGGACGAACCCTATTGAAATTGGGAAAAATCGGTTCAGATTTAGATATATCTCCCACATATAAGTATATATATATTTGGATTTGGACGAAATTTGGCACAGCGTACAAAACTTAATCTAGAATGACGTGTACTAAGATTTATATATAGCTCCCATATAATTTTTCGCCCGATTTTAACTGAACCGCTCGGTTCAGATTTAGATATAGCTCCCAAATATATTTACCTTCGACTTTATGTAAATTGTGCACTAAAGACCCAAAGTTTGTACGATTGACACATAATTTTGTGTAGTGTACTGAAGTTAATAAAAATAAATCTCTGGCAAATTTCATTGAAATCGATTCTGATTTATATATAGCTTCCATATATACTTTCCTTGGAGTTTAGGTAAATTTTGCCCCGATTTACATAAATTTGTCCCCTTGTACGCAAAAGACTCTAAACTTGACCGAATGAAATGAAATTTAGCATAGATTCCAGAAAGGCATAAATATCGCATATTTGAGTTCGTTCAATTTCATGTCAATGTTCTTTCGAAAGGGCGGAGTCTGTTAGGAGACATATGTAAAATATACCCAAAGTGGTGAAGAGTATCATATCGAGCCATATTCGCAAAAAAAACGTAACCCTCAAATTTAAAATTTTACCGGAGAAGGTTTGTTTTAATAAATTCAGATTTAATAATCAACCAATCAATTTTGGTAGTACGTGCAAATTTAAAAAAAAAACGTCCTTATTGCTTTATTGTTTTTCAAAATATTCATTTAACATGATATTTGTCTGTCATTTAGTAAAGTTTTTCCATTGAAAAATCCGTTTCCGTTGAATGCAATATTTAAGGTTAAATGAGATTTCCATGAATTGTTGTTGTTGTTGATACAGGTGTACTTTTTATTGCATTTTAAAAAATGAAGCCTTGGCGATAAGTTTGATGTGCAAATATCATTTGACTTTTAAATTCTTTGGATCAAACATTACAACTATTTATATATGTGTGTATGTGAATGTTTATAGCAATTCAATAATATATGAAATATGTATAAAATTTAACATATAATATATATATATATATATATATATATACTAGCGGGCCCGGCAAACGTTGTCTTGCCTAGCAATATTGTTGATGTATATTTTTTTAGATTTGTTTTTAATACATTGGTATTTACCAGACTTTATGTGTGCTCTGGTAAATACCAATGTATTAAAAACAAATCTAAAAAAATATACATCAACAATATTGCACATTTTAGTACTGAATTTCTACAACTTGATGTTTTTGAGCGAGTCTTCTTTCTATTTTTTGCCTTCTAAAGATTTGATGGATATACATTTATTAATATTTGAATTCGTGAAAAAATTTAAATTTGAAGGCAAATATAAATTTAGCTTTCGGATTTAATTAAATTTTCCCAAATTATTTATAAGACATCCGCATAGCGGTAACCCAATATTAACATATTTTTCTATACCCTCCACGATTTAATATAGAGTTTTAAAATTTGCAAATACATTGAAACTACTCCTATGATATTTGGTATTGAAAATGTACAATATTGGTTCACTTTTTAGGAAAGCCCCCATATAACGGTACCCCAATACTCAACAGAATTGCTTTTAATTTAATATTAGGAATACTTATTGAGAAGAAACTCTACCTACTTAAAATTATCAATATTGATCCAAGTATTGTGGTAGCACCTACTTAAACGTATCCCTTAATATTTAGTATTTACGAATAGACCCCATTTAAAGGTACTCCACATTTTTCGACCTTCTTGAATTTTAAAAGGTGTAAGTAAGACAACATTCTCCAATCTCCGACTTTTTTAATGTTTTTCTCAAAATTTTCTTTGGTAAAACTCTTCCCGCTGCAATTAAAACCAACCGTAGGAAAATGTGAGTCAAATTGGTGCAGTCAATAAAAGCACGTACACGTTAGCATCCAATGCGCAATTGTCTCCATGTAGGATTCGAATTTATATATTTATACTTCCCCAATATAAGAACATACCTTCCATAGCTAGCTAAATTGTTGCGATATTTGTAATCATTTGTAGCGATTATTGAACATTTTAACCCTACGGCCAATAACCGGGTACATTTGTAACTTTTTTGCATAAAAATGCTGTAAAATTTTTAATAATGGAGATATTTGGATCAAATTTTGAGGAATCATTCTTGAGGTATTTTCACACATAATCGAAGAAAAAAATTATAAATATTTTCCATATATGTATATAATTTTTACAATTTTTTAAAGTTATTACCTACGTAGATCAATAACCGTGGTACATTTGTACCCATCCAAAGATAGCTCTGTAACTCATAAAAAAATTGGACTATCGTGAGTTTTTTCTACAGTTTACGGGTCTGGTCTAGATGTAGGAACTCAAAATTATATATACATTAAAAGAATATATATTTAAATCCTCGTTATAGCATTCGAATGGGTTAAGCATTTTTAGTTATTTTTTATTAGGACCTTATTTAGGTGTTCATCAGCTCCTCTGCAAATTTTTGTGGCCCTAGACAACATGGAGTCATCAGGGCGACTTGTGGAAGTCAGATTTAGATATATCTCCCATATATATTTTTGTCCGATTTAAGGTAAATGGTGCACCCTATATATCATTCGATTTGCACGAAATTTGGCACAGCGTAATGAATAAGGTCTAGAATGATGTGTGCAAAGTATCGTGAATCGGATCATAGCTTCGCCCGATTTTGGGTAAATAGTCCACTAAAGTCCCTTGAAATCTTTTGATTTGCACGAATTTTGGCATAGCGTAATGAATTAAGTCTAGAATGATGTATAAAAAGTTTCGTGAAAATCGGTTCAGATTTAGATATAGCTCTCATATATAGCTTCGTCCGATTTATGAAAAATTGTGCACCAAAGTCCCTATATATCTTTCGATTTGCACGAAATTTGCACAACGTACTAAATTAAGTCTAGAATGATGTGTGCAAAGTTTCGTGAATATCGGCTCAGATTTAGGTATAGGTCCCATATATAGCTTCGTCCGATTTTAGGTAAAAAGTTACGAATTTTGGCATAGCGTACTGAATTAAGTCTAGAATGATGTGTGCAAAGTTTCGTGACAATTGGTTCAGTTTTAGATATAGCTCCCATATATATTTTCGTCCGATTTTATGTAATTGGTGCACCAAAGTTCCTATATATCTTTCGATTTCCAAGTATTTTGGTATAGGGTACTGAATTAAGTCTAGAATGATGTTGCTAAGCTTCGTGAAAAGATCAACGTACTGATGTAATATAAATTAGTCTCTGGCAAGTTTCTCTGAAATCGGTTCAGATATAGATATATAACAAAAACGCGACGTCTGTTAGGATACATATGTAGAATATACCCAAAGTGGTGAAGGGTATCATATAGTCGGCCCAGTCCGACTTTACTACTTCCTTACTGGTTCTTCCCTAAAAACCTTCCCACTTGAATTACAGATAACTGAAAGAAATTTTTAGTCAAACCGGTCCCGCCGTTCTCAAATTGATGAGGTACTATACGTTTTTTACATCAATTTTATAAGTAGATTTAAATTTTTTTTACTTCAATTTGAAAAGTTATTCTTTGTTTGGATTGACTCCCACGCACTATTCACGAAAACAGATTATGTATGAATTGGTTAAACACCCAATCTCTAATCCGGCAAAACGCATAGAAGCTATATAGCGCGCCATTTGTCAAATGATCTTAAAATCAACTCAAGAACTTAAATTACGGTACAAAAACACAAAAAAAAAAAAAATATTGCACCATCTGTCGGATGAATTTCAAACTACACAGAAACACTCCTCACGCCCCTTAGAGAGCCTGTACATACAATTTGGTCAAAATCGGTGCAGTAGTTTTTGACTTTAGCGATCACGAACATATTGAATCACATTGAATCAATAAAATGCTCAATATGATCCTTCCTTGCATCCTGAACCTTTAGAAAGAGGTTATGTCTGTTTGTTTTTGTAAAACTCTTTTTATTTTGCTCCAAAGATTTTGATCGATGCGGTAAATCAGATCTTTACCCTGATTGTGTTGGCCCAACACCAATCTTTGACATGTTTTTGTGTAAGTAAACAAGTGATGGGAACTATAACGTTTTCCAAAACATTCATGTAGACAATCCGATCCATTACTTCATAAATCTCGTAAATAGATGGAACTCCTAAAAAACTTTGAATACCCTCCACCGTAGGTATACCGACAGATACTTGCAATGAAAATATAGGGAACATACCAAAAAGTGGACTATACCGATAATTCTACATGTACACCAAATAAAAATGTCAGCAAATTTTTAATGTGGATTTTTCCTAAATTCTGAAAACCCAAAAACGTGGACTGATACTGATAACGTATGGCAGAAAAAAAATTTTTAAAGTACTGCAATTTAAATTGCAAAGTTATATGAGGCCATGTCTATTGATTATGTTAGTGTAGGAATTATCGAATATTTGGGCTATGCCTAAACGTGAACCGATATAGCTCATCTTCGAACTTCACCTGCCTGCAGACAAAAAACCCCTATGAAAAATTTCAGTACCGTGATTACAGACGGTCCGACAGGTAAGTCGATCTAGCCGACTTAGAATTTTACCCTGATTAAGAATATACATACTTTATAGGGCCGAAAATTATTATTTCGATGAGTGAGAAACGGAAAAACGAAATGAATATATCCTCCATATTATGGTGGAGGGTATAAAAAGGTGGTTATATGACGACTACCCCTAAAAAAGGTAAAATATGAAGGTAAAATGAACAAAATGTACAAAATTTCATCGAATTCGCCAAATGTTGGCGATCTATCTCAATGCGTTTTGAGGCTAGAGTGATTACAACAAACCGACGGACATGGCTAAATCGTCATAGAATTTTTTTTTTTAACATAGCTGAAGCCGAGGTTCACCACCTTATAACTCGGGAATTACTTAAGCCACTCATTTCACGATCTTCGTGCCAGAGTAAAACTAGATTCCAACAAAATTTGACTACGTCTCTTATGTATCATTTTTCAAAATTTTAACTGCATCTACCTTTATATTATGCTGACATTTTGAAGCTCGATTTTGAGTTTTTTTTATTTTACTTCTTGATTTAATACGCACTTAGGAGCTTATAAAAATCGATTATAATATTATTGTAGTCGCGAATCTGAGTAATTAAATATATATTTTGTGTATGTAGTATGCACAGTTTCAAAGCAGAACTCATCCAAAAGTGAACATTTTGTGCGATCCAATTTCTAAAAACCTATTTTTGGGGGCCAACTTTTAAGATCTGTCAGTTGAATGATATGGTACGCGATCAGTAAGGTTTTTTATGTTTCGGATGTAATAAAATCTTCTTCGTGAAAATCCATCTACTAGAACGGCGGGAACTGGACTTCCAAAAACACGAAATTTGGCAAAAAAATGTCTGAAAATTTGTAATTTGTATTTTCTTTGGATCATTTCCTTTTCAATAAATAACCTGATACGGATTTTGAAATTTTGCGAAAACAGAACTTTAAAAACTTCAGCCGAAAGAGAGATGTATCAAATTTATCTCAAAAATAGAGTGAGCTGGGTCATCCATGGTTCTTAATGGACCGCATTGAAACATATATTGATCGAAGTATTTTTTAGGGTGCACACCGAAATCGGATGCGCGTTAATGGTATATGGAGTTTTCGGAAATTATTCGCGTTTTACGAGTTTTTGGGCACTTCAATGCAACATGTAGTACATCTTAGCCGTCATATGAAATTTCGCAAAATATATATGGATTGGAAGATAAACTTCAGTACTTCCTGGAAACCGCATGCGCATCAAATGATTTTGGGAATTACGCGATTTAGACGCAATTTAAGATGTATATTTCATAATATAGTTTTATTTTAAGATTTATTCCTATTTATAGAACCCCAAGATTTATCGGAAGGGTCTTGATATAATCCGCATGCTGTAAGTGATTATTTTTATATATGTAATTTTTTCGGTGAAATTCGGGTAAAATAAAAGAAAATTTTTTTTTGTTATTTGAATTTTTGCCTTGTAAGGGCAGAGATCATTTGAAAGTAATTTTAAGTGATTATTTATACTCTTTCGAGTCGATGATCTAAGTTTTGCAATGAAAAGGAAAGCCAGGAGAAGAACCTACGTACCCACCATTATACGACGCGTTTCGCCGTTGGTTAAGCGGCTCATCAGGCATATTGAGCTGTGTGGCTTTACAAAGGTCGTACGTTGATAACTTGTATTTATTCCGCCCTGACGCGAAACTTGCATATGCGAATTAAATCCTAATTTGTCAAAGTTCGACATTTGCCTTCATTCTAGAACAGTCCTTTTCAAAGCAAATTTTTGTTGTAGCGATGGGTTATTAATCCACACACCTACAATTGCTTCCATGGTATACACATGTTTTTACGCTACCGTTTTGGAAGCAGGGCTGCCAGATTTGACGATTTATCGTCATTTTGACGATTTTTTGGTCAAAAATTGAAAAATGACGATTTTTGCCCAAAATATGACGATTTTTGGCCATTTTAGTAATATTGCAATATTTAAGTTCTTTTTGTTATGGCAACATCAAAAATGTATAAAGCGAAAGAAAAAGTAAAAAGAATTTGAATATTTGGCATTTGGCATTTGTACTGTTACAAAGCCAACAACAGTTTACGTTTACCCAGGTAGATGAAAAACTACCAATCAGCTGTGCCGTTCTCTGGGTAGACAGCATAGGTGCCCAAAATTAAAATGCGTTAGTATGTGTGAGAGAAAACAGAACAGTACTGAACAAAATTGTGTGTACATTTTTGTGGTCGGAAAAAATTATTGATGAATTCAATTTTTGTTATTATATAAAATAAAAGCATTATTAAAAATGTTTTTATATGAATTACAAAGTGTATATGTCATAAAAATCTAATAAAGTTAATAAAGTAGCATATACCGAGATAATAATCATATTATAATATTAAATACTACGATAATTATCAAATATTTAATTCTTTAAAAAAACAGAAATTGTTCTGTTGTTTTTAAACATACAAAACGCATTTTGAATAATAAAATAAAAATCCAAATATACTGAAACACTTTTATCCCTAAGTGTTATTTCGTTGATTTTCTAGTTCTGCGGACACGACGTCGTGCGCGCACCCCAGTACGTGTTCATTCGATGCCTGTCAAACAACGACTGACTGAAAGAGCATAACAATGCGTGTGAGTAAGCAGCTACTTTAAAGTATACTGATGGGCACCTATGGTAGACAGCAACAAAACAAATAAAAGTTAACGGTTGTTGTTTTTTGACGCGGGCAAATTGAAGAAAATTGGTGAACGGTAACGTTGTTATATTAAATTTAAGTTTCAATTTATACAATGTTATTACAATTTTAAAAAGATTCGATTTGAAAGCATTTTTAAAATTGTATCTATGATAAGTCCCACATATATTAGTAATGAAAAGAATAATTCATTTTTCGATATCCTTAAAGAATTTCCACATTTTGTGAACGAAGATGAAAAACAAAAATTGGATTCAGAATTTCGCGAACTAAGGTTGTTTGATTTTGATAACATTTGTGAAAATGATGAAACCGATTTATTTCGTTTTTGGAATGCAATATTTGATTTGAAACGTGGTGATGGTTCATATGTTTTTCCTATAATAACTAAATTTGTACGGAAGGTAATGGTATTACCCCATTCCTCAGCAAATGTTGAGCGTGTTTTCAGCCAAGTAAAGCTAAGGATTTAATGGAGAAATTTATACCAAAGATTATTTAAAAGTTAACAAAACAAATTGTTATGATACGTTAATTAAAACCGACATGTTGCAAATGATTAACACAAATATTTCTTTCCAAAATGAATGACTTTATTAAAGTCGAAATGACTATTCAAATATTTATTTATAAAATAAATGAATTTCTTGATTAGCTTTAAGAAACGTGTTTAATAAATTGAATACCTCTTTTATGTTCCTTTTAATAAAAAATATATTTAAATATATCTAAATGTGCGTATTTAAATTTTTGACGATTTTTGATAAAAAAAATCGTCATTTTGACGATTTTCCCAAAAAAAAATCTGGCAGCCCTGTTTGGAAGTGTGTTGATGGCTCAGAACGTTAAGTGGTCTGGCAAGGCAAAAATTCAAATAACAACAATTAATTTCAGCTGAGCACGGTATCAACTACTATCATCAATCTAGGTACCAAAAATTATTGATGAACTACGAAAACAAAGAAGCCGATTTTTTGAAAATGGAATATTAAAAATTGGCAATATTGCTCATATACTTTATAGGTTCGGAAATTATTATTTCGATGAGTTTCAAACGAAAAAATAAAATTAATATTTTTTTGTGGATTTAGGAATGATAAATTTAATATACACTCCTAGCTAATGATGGAGTGTATAATCATCGCAATGAACCCGCCTTGCTGTTCGTTTGTATTGAATGTACGAGTCTGGTCAATCGGCATTTAAAGATAAACCTCTTATTTTAAAAACTTCCTTATTGTTTTATTGCCTTTTAAAATATTCATTTTGTATGAGATTTGCCTGTCGTTTTAACATTGTTTTCGTTTGCTATTGTCCTTTATTTTATTGTTAATGCTTTTCCATTGGAAATTCCGTATCCGTTCTGTGTCATGTCTTTTCGTTTCAGTGGATGCAATATACTTAAATTTAAATGGCATTGCAGTTCAATTTTTAAAAATTATTGATACAGTTGCAGTTTTTTATTAAACTTGTGTATCAAAAATGTATGTATATGTAGATGTATTTGTATTCCATCATATCTGAAATCAAGGTAGATATTGCAAAATAATTGATATAGCTTTCAAATTCTAGGGTGGCGTAGGGGATGATAGATACCGAGCAACGGCTCTGATTGGCTTTAACATGGCGAAGCCCTGGCTTATCTTGGTCCCTCTTTCATCTCAATTGTGGACACTGAACTCCCCGCGTTGCCACAAGCCAGCTAAGTAAGTAAGTTTCAAATTCTACACATTCCATTCCGTATAAGATAAATAGGAAAGTGACGGTAAGTAAAACAAATCCTTCGAACCTGATTAAACTTTAAGACATTCTAGAAATGAACAGACTGAATTTGATATTCTTACTGAGTAAAAAACCATCAAATTCAAATTTTACAAATGACTATAACGTGACACAATATTAAAGTCACTACCTCTTTAAGTCTTAAAATTCCTTGTGATGTAGCGAAAGAAAACACACACGCACACCCACAAGGGCTTACGACCAAAAACCACAACAAAAACAATACCATTTGTGCCATCATTTTATTATCATTTCAGCAAAAACGTTTTGTTGTGAATTTTAAATTGTCCAAGTGCACCCAACAACCGCCCACCACGTCCTTGATGAACAAGTCGCTGATGTTAATGACGAAACCCAAGACTTGTACAAAATTTGTCACTCTGAACCCAGCCACATGGCGAAGCAACCTTGGCCATTGTAAAATTCTCATAAATGTAAATTTCTATTCTCGGAATAATTTCGCATAGATCTGCATGAAAATAATGACAATTCGGTATAAAAACAAATAGGTGCACAGCGGTGGAAATTTATTTTCACATTAAACTGAATTGCAAAGGTAGGTTACTTGGAATTTTTAAAATACTGGAAAAACAGATGAGAGGGCTTCTTAAACTTTTTATTATTTTCAAAAACCATGAACATTGTTAAGAGCACACAATATTGAAATTGTTATTAGAGACCCAATTTGTAGTTATCTGGTATAGTAAATATTTCCGATAGTTTTGGCTTTAATATGGAGCTAATTCCACTACCGGAGTTAGATCCACGTTTTTATATAACTTCCATATAACGTAGGGTAGAGTGTTGGAATTTGGAGGGCCCAGTTATATGAGGCCATAACCAGCGTACAAAGGTTTATTTTCGGGGGATTGGCTGCTGATTCAATATGAAAATTGTCTTATTTACTTAGCTGGCGTGTGACAGAACTTTTGTTCCATAAGCCGAGCTTAAAATAAGATTTCCAGGCGCGTCGGTCTTTTGCGCAGTTTTTCCTGTTTTAAAGACCATATTCGGAAATGTTGTCTTCCACTTTCCATCTTATTCGTGGCCCTCCCTTCTGCGTGAAGGCCACTTTTATATGCCTTTTGGGCTGGGGCACCTTCATCCATTCTCACAACATGACCTAGCCAACGTAGTCGCTGCAGCTCAATAGGTGTCGATGTCCGAGAAGAGCTGGTACTACTCATTCGACGGCGATATTCACCGTCAACGCAGATCGACCCATAGATCTTTCGGAGAATTTTTCTCTCAAACACTGCAAGAGCTGCCTCATCTGCTAGCGCAACTATCCATGCTTCAGATCCATATAACAGCATGGGTAGTATCAGCGTCTTGTAGAGTGTGAGTTTGATCTGGCGTGAGGTGTGAAATTTGTCATTGCAAAAAAAAAAAAAAAATTGTATGTGTAGTATGAGGTGCTTTGCCTAATTAAGGACTGATGTAGGAAGTATGATTACAACAGAGTCTTAGAACCCATCCCAAAATACGAAACAAATCGGATAACTATTTTAATATAAACAAGTGAAAAAGGCTTTAAGTTCGAACTTTGGATACCCTCGACGTGAAATGAAAATATTGGGAACATATCAAAATGTGAGGTACTGTTATATGAGGGCCACCGGAATAAGTGGACCTATATTTATAATATTTGGTGGAAAGATTTAGTACCCAAAAAGAACCCAATGTGCTAAATTTCAGCGAATTCGGTTGAAAAGCGCGCTCAAGAACCACAAAAATTGGGCGGTACCTTTATATGGGGGGCTATGCCCAAACGTGAGCTAATATAGCCGATCTTCGATCTTTTGACGATCTATCTCAATTCCTTCAGAACATAACGTGATTAAAACAAACGGAAGGACGGACATGCCTATATCGTCTTAGAATTTTACCCTGATCAGGAAAATAGGGTCGGAAATGAAAATTTCGATGAGTTACAAACGGATGAATTACTGGAGGGTATAAAAATGGGCTCCATTCGGGAGATACAGTGTGATTTTCTGAAAAAAAAATCCAATATCAAGAAAACCAAATGCAAAATCGACGGAAAATCATTTTAAATTATTCTATATATTTATACCCTACACAACTATGTTGTCAGGGTATTATAGCTTTGTGCTCCTGTAAGTATACCGATCGTCATATCTCGACTACCTGAGTCGATCTAGACATGTGTGTCCGTCTGTCCATTATAATTTGTAAACACGATACAGGCCACAGTTATGGACCAATCTTCGCGAAATTTTGCATGTAGGATGGGTTCTGGTCAATGAAGACCCCTATTGTTTTTGGTAAAGATCGGTTAATATTTTGGGGATCAAATGGACCAAATACTTAATTTTTGTCGGGTTTTCTGGTCTCTCCAGAGGCCGCAATAATGGCCCGAACATCGTGAAATTTTGCATGGAGAAGGGGATCGGGCCAAAGCATGCCTGTTTTGATAAAGATCGGTCAATATTTAGCGGGTCAAATGGACCCCGACTTTTGTGTGAAAAATGACAAAATTTGTATTCTATAGCGTATATATTTACCCCTGAAGGACATAGACCCGAGAAGTTGATATTATATCCAAGAGGAGTGGTTGACCTTTAAACTAATACCAATTATATTGTTGTATGTGCCCGGATGTGGGAGTTACACCTGAATATTTAAAGGTATCTCCGTATTCGTATATTATTTAGTAACCCATTATCACTCTAGAGAGCGGAACTATAGCGCTGATCGCTTTGAAATGTTCCATGAGGTTCCAGTTATGGTCAAGGACAACGCCTATAATTTTCAGTGATGATCTGATAATAATTTTGGAATGAAGTGGACCGAAAACTTAATTTTTTGTGTTATTTTCGAGTCGATCTATAGACCACAAATGAAAGCCGAACATCACAATACAACCCACGGTGAAAGGAATCTGACAATAGCTGTACTGAATACTCGTAATATTCGGAAAATATGTCAGTGTAAGGAAGAGGTGCTGTTTACCTCTATTCGGGCAAGAGGGTGCAAATATCATGAAATATTGCCCAGGCTCGGAATAAACATCCGCAGAAAGTTTGATTTCCGTGGTAGTTGTGTAGGGTATCGTATGGTCGGCCCCGTCCGACTATACTGCTCCGCTCACTGGTCTTTTTTATAAAAATCAAAAATAATTCTGGTGGCAGAATTCTTACAATTCGAATACGAAGGGATTTAAACAATTTGGACTGTATACACAAATTAGTACTGCATACAAATTTACCCGCATAATCAGGTCTTGACATATGAAATACAAATAATATAAATCTGCTAACACCATATTAAAAATAAGCTCTAAAATATTCTGTTGCCTGTGGACAACATTGGACAATGAAGGGTTAAATATCAGCTCTAAAACATTTTGATGTCAGTGGACAAAATGGTTCACATATATGTGCTTGTGTACAGTACATTCATTTCACCTGTTGTTATACTGCATTCTTTGCCTTTGATGTGATTTCCAAAGAATCAGAAACAGCCTTGGAACGCAGTATCATTGGGAAAGAAGCGTGTGTAATAATGACACACCATCCTGCCTAAGAGGATTATCATTTGGAGAACAAGCTCAGAATTTTCCATTCGTCTGTACGAGTATGTGAGCTGTTATAAGCCTCTTGTTGCTTTCACATGCATTTGAACTTTCGAGTGTGCATCCGAAGTGGATACAGTGGAATTCGCTTATAGGCCATAAAACACATCTGGGAGCATTTTAGATGTGTCTTTTGGCATTAGGCTATAGCTTTGAAGCTTTTTGGCTAGTTTTTCAAACTATTTTGTTGTAATATGGTAATTTTGGTTCCTACTCGATTGAAATTCTTCATACAATATCTGCTTAATACAAGCCTACATTTTAGGATAGCTCCCATAGATCGTTAATTGTGTATTATTGTGTATTTTGACTGTTTATCAATACATTAGGTTCATATTGGGTAACAATTTTCTCCACTAAAAATTATAAATATTGGTCCACTTTTTCTGGTAGCCTCCATATAACGATAGCCCCAATTTTCGATATTTTGGTGTTTTTTGAGCGCACTTTTTAACCAAATTCGCTTAAATTTGGTAAAAATTATAAATATAGGTTCACTTCTTTCTAGTAGCCCCCATATAACAGCATCACCAATTTTCGGCATTTTGGGGTTCTTATGCGCGTTTTCATCGGAATTCGCTGAAATTTGGTACATTGAGTTCTTATTGGGTGTCAAAATCTCCACTTAAAATTATGAATATAGGTCCAGTTTTTTTCCAGTAGCCGCCAATAACGGTAGCCGCCTTTCGGTATTTTGAGGGGTTTCGAGCTCGTTATCCATCCAAATTATCTGTAAATTGATATCGAGATAAAAATCTAGAACGTTAGGTTGAAGAATACCATATATCGGCCCGCATTTAGGCCTAGACCCCATATAAAAATACCTACTGATGTAATAATTAGGGTGTAATAATTACAATATTAATATTGTAAGTAACAGGGCCAAATTTGTATTGTGATATAAATTTGGCCCTGTAAATTGCTGTTTTTTGAGGATTTTGGGTTATGAGATTTTATGAAAAACCATCATTAAAAATTGCAGAAATTTGTATCGATTCATAGAATTATCGTTATATGTCCATATTTTGGCCGGCGGAACTTAACGCCTTTTTTTACTTGTTTTTATTAAAATAGTTTCCTGATTTGTTCCGCGTTTTGGAGTTATCTCCATATATCTGTATTCTACCATAGTATATATCTGTACACGAAATTGTCAGGTTACTACATAGTATGGAATTCTAAGACGATTTAGCTATCAGTTGTAACCATTCTTCCTTCGGGGGATATCGACATAAAAAATAGAACATTAGGTTTGAGAATGAACTATATAATTTGCAGTATTTTGGGCATTTTATACGCATGTTCCAAAACTTATGTGTTTATTCCAAAATAAACATGAATTATCTTAAACCTATTTTTCTATTGTACTATAAATCTGAAGCTCTTAAATATGAATTCCTAAACTTAAACGTAACATGAATCTTGAAACCTATTACTTCTTACGACATATCGTTTAACATATAACCAACAAATCGAACAATGATTATCGATCACAACACATAATTTTTCGCCGTGCTCTTAATAATCATGTCTAGCGCAACTTCCGCCAAAAAAAAACCATATATTCTGTCTGTTCGAAAGTAGTTTCCATACTGGTAAGATCTAAGTCCAGAACAAATAAATCTAAACAAATCACAAGAATCCTAATGTGTTTTTTGTTTTGTCTTTTTGTTTCTTTCCATTCTCCTGAGTTTTGGTATGTGCCATAAATAAAACATTGTCCACAAGTCTTTCTCGAGTTGGGATTCTGTTTTATATCCATTGGCTCAAGAGACGTTCCATTTCGACTTCAGATTCCCCCTGCGTTCCTTCCGTCTATCATAAACATTTTGGACCAGTTACGAGCCGGATTCGCAAATTTGGAGTACACAACAACTATTTGGGGAACTCTCAGAGATTTCTGTACACGCCAGCAACATAAAAACTCAAATAATCCAGACTTTCAAACAGGTTGGTTTACATTGTATTTTGTTCTCTCTGTTAGTGTTAACCAGTGAGCGCGATAGCGGAATGGTTAACACAACTACCACGAACTCTAACTTTCTGAGGATGTTTTTCTAAAAAGTGTATTTCTATATTTGCATTTCAACAACACCTTTAACTTTTTTCGAATATTCAGTACAGTCCTTCTAATTACTTGAAAATTCGTTGTGTTGTGATTTTCGGATTATACTCTACTCGAAAACACACAAAAAAATTATGTTTTCCGTCCATTTCATCCCAAAATTGTATTCTGATCATCACCGAAAATTGTAGGCGTTGTTCTTGACTATAACTGGAACTTCATGAAAAATTTCAAAGCCATCAGCGCGATATTTCTCCCTCTAATGTGGTAATGGGTTACTAAATAATATCTGATACGTACACCTGTAAATATTTGACTGTAACTCCCACATCTGATAGATACATCACTATATTTGGTATCAATTTAAAGGCCAACCACTCCTCTTGGAATGCTATCAACTCCTGGGGTCACATTCCATAATATATATGCCATGTGTTTTGCCATTTTTCACACAAAAGTCAGGGTCCATTTGACCCGTTTTGACCGATCTTTATCAAAACATGCATGCTTATTCTCTGGCCCGATCCCCTTCTCCATGCAAAATTTCGCGGTGTTTGGGCCATAATGCTGCCTCTGGAGCGACACACAAAAATTTAATTTGGTCTTTCTCCCCTAAATATTAACCGATCTATTCCAAAAACAATAGGGGTCTTCATTGGCCAGAACCCATCCTACATGCAAAATTTCGTGAAGATTGGTCCATAACTGTGGCCTGTATCGTGTTTACAAATTATAATGGACAGACTCTCGGACACACATGTCTAGATCGATTTTTTAGTCGAGATATGACGATCGGTATACTTAAAGGTGGATCTAGGACAAATATTTCGCGGCGTTACAAACATTTGGGGCTGCACAAAGCTATAATACCCTGACAACATAGTTGTGTAGGGTATAATAATAGTGCGATAGCGGAATGGTTAAATATATATATATATATATATATATACTTGGATAGAAACATAGTTCAACAAAAAATATTGGTGGAAAGTATAATCTGATTCCAAGGGAGTCATCAAGGAAAATCAAACATTATTAGAAATACTATGAGGTGATATACAGCGGTTTCTGGTGAGCGTCTAATATTAAATCTAAAAACAAAGTCTACAAAATTAACATATTGCACATTACCATAATATAGTTTTGTGTTTCTTTTTCTTACAATGTCTCTACACCACATGTTCACTTACAATTTATGTTAACGTAGGTTGCTAACATTACGTTCACGACGATTGAGTCATTGCTGTAAACACACATATCTCTCCCTAACACTCTATCTAAGTTACGTTCCACAACTATCACTTTAATTGAGTAAATGAGTATTCATAACATTGAATCTCTCCAGTTGATTTTTTACAATTGAGTGACTCTAAAGTGGACAAGTGACATATGTAAAAACAATACTGCAGAAGTTGAAAATTTATAAAATAAATATATATACAGCTCAACGTAAATATTAATTTTGCATAGCTGTTTTGGATACAACCTAGTGAACATTTTAATGGATGTTTGTTTTCGCATTGATATCTAACACAATAAAAAAAAAATCATTATAGAATATTCCGAAACTTTGCGATTTTACGCTCCAAAACTATTTCGTACGTTTATTATTATTTCCATAATAGATTCCGATTTATGAATTTATCTATTTTGTGAACTTCGAACAACGATCCTCTTAAAATATGTCTCTAGAAAGGTTTATTCGTATTGCTGATAATTTAGTCGAATTTGAAGCTGGGTTAAATGACAAACAGATCCCTTTATCATCGGTTCATGCACTTGATGCTCACAAAGAAGAAGTAAAATCAATTTGGGAGAGGTTGAAATTATCATACGATGAATGTTTGTTACATATTTCCTCTACTGAGCAAGACGGTGAAGACCAAGTGGATGAGGAAGATACTTCGGATCTCGAAATAGTAAAAAACAAATATCGAAGCGCATACATATCATATTGTAGATGTTATACACACCTTTGTGAGCTATCTCAAGAACTTGCAACATCGTCGAATTTCCCTTCCACTCCAACCGTTCCAAAATGTGAAAATTCTCAATATGGGTTTAAGTTGCCACCATGCGAAATTCCATCTTTCAATGGAGACTGCACTACTTGGCCCACTTTTCGGGACATGTTTACAGCCGTCTGTATAAAAAATCCCAGACTTAGTGCTGTCGAAAGGCTATATCATTTATACCAAAAAACACACGGTGAACCCCATGACATTGTTGTAAATCTCCCTTTGACAAATGAAAATTTTAATTTAGCCTGGAAAACCCTTACTTCCAGATATGAAAATAAGAGAGTATTAGTTAATATTCAACTCAAAAAGCTGTTCAGTTTATCATCTATATCTTCTGAAACTGCTCAAACCCTAAAATCTTTGCAGCGAGATATCAACACTTGCATATCATTGTTGAAACTTTACGAAATCCAAGTGGAAAATTGGGATCCAATTTTCGTGTTCGTATGTTCAAATTGTCTTCCAAACCTTACACTAACGTTATGGGAGCAGACATTGTCCGATAAAACTCTCATTCCATCATGGGCCAAATTTGATCAGTTCCTTACCAATCGTCACAGGACACTGGAATCCGTGTCTGAAATTAGAAAACCGTCTGAGCCAGTTCCAATATCTAACCAAAAATGTGTGTCTGATAAAAGAAAACCCAATAATAAGCTGGTTTCCAATAGCATCCGATCTTTTCAAAATAATGTCGATGGTATTCAATGTCATCTTTGTCCAAAAGAAGTTCACATAATTCGAAAGTGTCCTAAATTTTTGAAAATGAATGCAAATGAGAGACATTCTGAGATAAGGAGGATCAATGTGTGTCTTAATTGTTTCTCAAAAGGCCATACAGTTGCAAACTGTACCAGCAAACATTCTTGCTTCAAGTGTAAAAAGAGACACAACACCTTATTACATAAAGATATTCCACAAAATAGCCTCACTCCAATATATTCTGAGGTTACTGCGAATTCGGCTACATCCTCACCGACATCAAAATCAATACAGTCCACTACTCCACATCAAAGCGGTGAAATAAAATCTTGTTTTGCATCGAATTCAAAAGGAATTTTATTGGGTACCGCCGTAGTCGTTGTCCATCACAACGGATTATCATACAGAGTTAGAGCATTGCTTGATTCCGGATCTCAAGGGACTTTTATGTCAGAAAAGATATTCAATAAATTAAGACTACCATTTAAGCGCGCAAGTGCCCAAATATCAGGATTGAATAACACTATTTCTGCTTCAGTATGTAAAGAATGTTTCCTTACATTGGGGTCGATCAATGATGATAGCATTGAAGTTCCTATAAGTGCGCTAGTTGTTCCCCATTTGTCCGGAGGACTTCCGTCTAAAACTGTCGAGATAAGTTCCTTCCTTCATCTTCCTAATATACCCCTAGCTGATCCACGATTTAATGAATGTTCCCCTATTGACATACTTCTTGGAAGTGATGTCCTACCGGGTATCATGCAACCTGGAATTAAACATAAAGTCTGTGGGTCCTTAATGGCCCAAGAGACAATTTTTGGTTGGATTCTTACCGGCCCTGTTCTCCCTCCATCCACTACCGTATTAAACCCGATTATGACATTCTTTTGTGACATCGCTTTAGACAAAAAGATTTCTCGTTTTTGGGAGGTGGAGGAGCTACCGCGTAAACAATTTATGTCCAATGCCGATATGCTCTGTGAAAATCTATATTCTCAGACTACCAAACGCAACGAAGAAGGAAGATATATAGTATCTCTCCTTTTAAAGATGAGTGTGAACAAAACCGTGGTCTTGGAGAATCCCGATGCTCAGCTATGGCACAGTTCCTCAGAAATGAAGCCCGTCTTCTTAAATCACCACAATTCAAGGTCGAATATGACAGCGTCCTTGAGGAATATATCTCATTAGGCCACATGGTTAGAGTAGAACCCATTCATAACTCCACTGTCTCTACGCACTACTATCTCCCACACCACGCGGTTATCAAACCGGAAAGTACAACCACAAGAGTTCGTGTTGTTTTTAATGCGTCCGCGGCTTCATCTAGCGGAGCCAGCTTAAATGACATTTTATATGTGGGACCCGTCCTACAAAATGATCTCACGATCCTCATTCTCAGATGGAGATTTTTCCAATTTGTTTTCAATGGCGATATAGCCAAGATGTATCGCCAAATTTTAGTTCGTTCAGAGGATACCCCATACCAACGTATCCTTTTCCGCAATACCCCAAACGATATTGTTCAAGATTATGAGCTGAAAACGGTAACATTCGGTGTCAATTGTGCACCATATTTGGCGATCCGCACAATTATTCAACTTGCTCATGATATACAACCAACTAATCCAATTGCTAGTGAAATTCTCCGTGATTGTATGTATGTTGATGATGCCTTAGTAGGGGCTCATTCGGTATCTGAGGCTCTCCATGCACGACATCAGTTAATTACAGCACTACGTTCCGCAGGTCTTTGCATGAGAAAGTGGACGGCAAACTCTAAAGATATTTTGTCTGGTCTTCCTCCAGAAGATCTTCTTTGTCACGATTTCCTTGATTTAAACGATGCTAGTAATACCAAAACACTGGGCATCAGATGGAATGCTATGTCTGATGCATTTTATTTCTCCATTAAACCATTCTCTGATGATTGCTTGTACACTAAACGTGAAGTTCTATCACAAATTTCGAAATTATTTGATCCTGCAGGCTGGCTATCTCCATGTATTATTGTAGCCAAAATTATAATGCAAAGAATCTGGATTGATGGTACTGGTTGGGATGAGGTAATTTCACCAGATGTTCTATACAGTTGGAAAAACTTCCAAACAAACTACCATATTCTAAACTCGGTTGAAATTCCCCGTTGGTTCCAGTTTGTTCCTGAAAGTAACATCCAATTCCATGGGTTCAGTGATGCTTCTGAAAAAGCATACGCTGCAGTTTTATACATCCGTATTGAAATTAACGATTCGGTTTGTGTGTCACTAGTATCTTCCAAGACAAAGGTTGCTCCTATCAAAACATTGTCCATCCCCAGGCTGGAGTTGTGTGGTGCGACGTTACTATCCGAAATGATCGATACGATAATTCCACAATTGAAATTAGATTCATATTCTATATCTTGTTGGACTGACTCAACCATAGTCCTTTCATGGTTGGCTAAGGCTCCATGTCACTGGACTACATTCGTAGCCAACAGGGTATCCAAAATCACACAAATAATTGATGCAACTCATTGGTTTCATGTCAGTTCCGAAAGTAATCCTGCAGATCTGGCAAGTAGGGGGGTGTGTCCATCCGAGCTGATAAAGTGTGACTTATGGTGGCAAGGACCTAGCTGGCTAAGGAATCACCCAAACAGTTGGTTTAAGAAAACGTCCAAAGTTGACACTGATTTAGAACGAAAAATAATTAAAGTAAACTTTGCATACTTTGACGATTACAAAGATATTCTGGATAATTTTTCTTCGTTACCAAGAGCATTACGCGTTATTGCATATTCTCTAAGATTCCTTTATGCCACACATCCCAAATATAAGTCTAATTACAACCACACTAGCAGAACAATTTCCCAGGACGAAATTACCACTGTTCAAAACCGATTGATAGCTATATCCCAAAAAGCACATTATCCAAACGAATTCCTGGCATTGTCAACAAAACAACAAATTATGAGGTCGAGTTCGTTACTAAGTCTTAATCCTTTTCTAGACTCAGATGGTATTATGCGTGTTTGTGGCAGATTAGCATATTCTCCAGTTTTGACTTATAACGAACGTCTTCCGATAATATTACCATACAACTGTCAACTATCTCGTTTACTTGTCCGATTTATACACGAAATTTCCTTACACGGTGGAAATCAGCTAGTGTTGAGATTACTGCGTTCTAAATTTTGGATCCCAAAAGCCAAGAATTTAATTAAGACAACTATAAATCTTTGCAAACCGTGCATCATTTACAAACATAGATGTCAATCTCAAATAATGGCAGCTCTTCCACCTGAGAGATGCGATATATCTCGTCCATTTACTCACACAGGTCTAGATTTTGCTGGCCCATTTCAAATAAAGAACTATACGGGAAGGGCGTGCCTAATAACAAAAGGCTATGTATGTGTGTTTGTGTGCTTTTCCACTAAAGCAATACACTTAGAGGCCACGTCAGAGCTAACCACGCCTGCATTCTTAGCAGCATTTAGCAGATTCATCTCTAGACGGGGCTGTCCATTACACCTACATTCGGATAATGGCACCACTTTTATCGGTGCCTCCAAAGTTTTAGCAAAAGAATTCATCCAAACGTCCAGTTCTGCTATCATGTCCAATTACTCCCATGCTAATATTACGTGGCATTTTATTCCCCCTGGTGCTCCCCATATGGGCGGTCTATGGGAGGCGGGTGTAAAAAGTTTTAAAGCCCATTTTCGCAAAATTGCCTCTAATTCTAAATATACATTCGAAGAGTTCCAAACCCTGCTTTCCAAGGTAGAATCATGCTTAAATTCAAGACCATTATCTCCCATCTCAGATGATCCGACAGACTTTGCAGTCCTTACACCAGGGCACTTTTTAATTGGCGGACCCTTGTTGCAACCAATAGATCCTTCCATAAAAGAAGCTCCGATATCTCTTCTCAATAGATGGCAAAGATTGAAACTTATTCACCAGCAACTGTGTAACCGCTGGAAGGAAGAGTATTTAAAAGAATTGCACAAACGATATAAATGGCAAAAACCTACTGAAAATCTCAAAGAGGGAATGATGGTTGTTATAAAAGAAGAAAACCTACCACCAAATGCTTGGAGACTAGGAAGGGTCACTAAAGTATTTCCCGGAATAGACAATAAGGTCCGAGTGGCTGAAATAAACACGGAAAAGGGAATCATCAAACGACCTATAACAAAGTTGGTAGTTTTACCTTTGGAATCTGATTGTTCCGACTAGCGTGTAGTACCTAAATATGAAACTTTTCTACGTATCTGATGGTTCCATGTTTCTTTTTTATAGAATAATGCGTAGCGGTAAAAAATCGATTGGAGCTTCTCAATCACGTCTGGGAAATAGTAAATATTCCTTTCTATGCAGAGTGTGTAGAAAACACCATCCCCTGAAGAAATGTTATCGGTTTATAGAATTAAATGCTATAAAGAGATTAGAAATAGTAAGAGCATATGGATATTGCCAGAATTGCTTAGCACATACCCACTCACAGGGAACGTGTTTCACGACGACGGGATGCAAAATTTGTCATAAAAACCATCATACCCTTCTCCATTTTAATGTTAAACTTGGTAAATCTCCCAGGAAAAATTCAAAATCAGAGTCACCCAAAATGTTGCCGATGCCGAGAGATCAGAAACAGAAGCTTGAGGAATATAGACCGACAAAGGATACAAATTCACACCAAGAACACCAAAACGTCAAGAGCATATCACTGTGTGCTCTGTTGAAACCGAACACAGTTGCGTTACTTCCCACTGTATTAGTCAATGTGGCGACAAAAAATAAAAATGTTACTATTAGAGGACTTTTAGACTCGGGCTCGAGAAGTAGTTGCATATCCTCGAAGAGAGTCGATAAATTCGATTTCACCACATTGGTTCTCGATAATGAAACCATATGTCCACTTACATTAATTTCAGTTCATGACTGTCAAATAACGTTAGATGTTGTCCTGAAAATGCATAATAGAATATCGACGATTACACCGATGAAATCAGTATGCCAATCTTATAAAACCAAGTTCCGAAATCTAATGTTAGCCGATGATAAATTTTATAAATCAGCACCTATAGATATAATTTTAGGCATGGATGCTTACAGTCAAATAATTACCGAAGGTGTAATCAACAGGGATGGCCTACCTACCTGCCAAAATACGATATTTGGGTGGATAATTTATGGCATGATTCCATCATAATTTCTTCTTTTCACTCAAAACTTTCTAAATTCGCACTAACATCAGAGAACAAAATTAATACATGTAAACACATCTTTACATTATATATACTCATACAATTACAAAAAATGGATTATGTAGATTATTATTCCTAAACTAAATAAGATATTTGAATTACTAATTTCCTTTATTATTTACAACTGAATCTAAAAATGAATTGTAAACGGATTGTGGCTAGATATGAATATCGCTTTTATTGCAGACATGCTGCAAGGGAGGCGGCAATGTTTATTCCAAAATAAACATGAATTATCTTAAACCTATTTTTCTATTGTACTATAAATCTGAAGCTCTTAAATATGAATTCCTAAACTTAAACGTAACATGAATCTTGAAACCTATTACTTCTTACGACATATCGTTTAACATATAACCAACAAATCGAACAATGATTATCGATCACAACACATAATTTTTCGCCGTGCTCTTAATAATCATGTCTAGCGCAACTTCCGCCAAAAAAAAACCATATATTCTGTCTGTTCGAAAGTAGTTTCCATACTGGTAAGATCTAAGTCCAGAACAAATAAATCTAAACAAATCACAAGAATCCTAATGTGTTTTTTGTTTTGTCTTTTTGTTTCTTTCCATTCTCCTGAGTTTTGGTATGTGCCATAAATAAAACATTGTCCACAAGTCTTTCTCGAGTTGGGATTCTGTTTTATATCCATTGGCTCAAGAGACGTTCCATTTCGACTCCACTTTTTGGTATGTTCCCGATATTTTCATTTCAAGTATCTGTCAGTATTTATATTGTGGAGGTTATCAAAAGTTCGGCCCTGCAGAACTTATCGCTTTTTTACGTGTTGGGTTTTAGAAAAAAAAAATTCCCACAGAAGAGACTTTAATTTGGCATTTCGTGTTCTTGAATGTTGAAATAATGATTGCCGAAAATTATCGATGTAGGTATATATTATGAACTCGATCGATTTCATCATCGGTTTATAAAATTTACGTTAATTAGCATCAAATTGTTCAAATATATATTTTTTAGTTTAGTTTTACCGTTAAAATCGTATAAAATCCACTTTATTCAGAAATGCATTTTCAAAATTAACCCTTTGAGGATATAACAGAAAATGCATGAAAATGCATGTGGCTTTACTACATAGTGCACAAGGATTTGCCTTCTCCTGTTCGTTTTTAGACTTTCCCCGAAGGTTTAGACGAATAAATTGCGGTGAACCTCCATAAAAACAGGTCATCCTATAACAAATGTATGCTGGTGGATGAAAGGTCCGAGGATGTCTCTATTGGAGTTGATTAGTTCCGGAACGAACTAGTTTCGTGGAATTATTCCGTTAATGGAACGATTGAACCTTTTTTAATCCAGAAAAGGATGTGAACGAAAAATCAAAAAGAACGATAAATAAGAGGGGATCAAATATATCTAGGAGTCGGAACCATATTAAAAAATTGGATTCTTAAAAAAAAGATGCTAGAACCGCTCTTTAAACTAGATCACCTAACTCTAGTCTCTATCTGACTGTATGTCACATAACTATCACGACTTCTGTATTGGAGCGATTGTCGGCAAAGATTGAATTCCTTAATATAAGATGGTCTAAGAAAACTCAAATATTCCAATTGAAATTTCCGATATAGGGTATGTGCACCAATAGACGGCATTTTAAGGATTATCGCATTTGAAACGTTTCACCATTCCGAGAGCATATTGTCCACTATATTGTATTTAGGTTCATATGTTTCCACATTTTGTTTACTCCCCGATGCAATAAAAAATTGTTTAATTAATTTGTATTAAAGTAGATTAAATTGATAATTAGGTAAAATAGTGCCTTTGTGCCAATAGTCGGCATTTTTTTCCAATTGTCGGCATGCCATGTTCCAACAGACGGCATGTCGTAATTTACTTAAAGAAAAATTAGTTATTTAATTAATTTTTCTGCTATTTTCATTAATAAATTATTATTATCGGACGTTTCCATCAGTGTTGTATTAAAAAAAAATTATATTTATACCCTACACAACTATGTTGTGTAGTATACCGATCGTCATATCTCGACTAGCTGAGTCAATTTATACATGTGTGTCCGTCCGTCCGTCTGTCTGTAAACACGATACAGGCCACAGTTATGGACCAATAGGTTGGGTTCTGGCCAATGAAGACCCCAAATACTTAATTTTTGTCGGTTTTTCTGGTCGCTCCAGAAGCCACAATTATGGTCCGAACATCGCGAAATTTTACATGGAGAAGGGGATCCGGTCAATGAGTAAGCATGCATGTTTTGATAAAGACTGGTCATTATTTCGCACCCACATAGACCCTAACTTTTGTTTGAAAAATGACAACATTTGTATTCTATGGCGTATATAGTTACTCATGAAGGACATAGACCCGAGAAGTTAATAATATGTCCAAGAGGAGTGGTTGTCCTTAAAATTGATACCAATTATATTGTTGTATGTACTCCGATGGGGGAGTTACACTCAAATATCTATATCGATGGCCACTTTGAAAAGTTCCATGAGGTTCTAATTATAGTCAAGGACAGCGCCTATAATTTTCGGCGATGATCAGATAAACATGTTGGGATGAAGTGGACCGAAAACTTTTTTTTTTTTTTGCCGAACACCATAACACAACCCACGGTGAAAGGAATCTGGACAAGTAATTTGAAGTGCTGTACTTAATATTAGTAATATTCGGAAAATATGTCAGTGTAAGGAAAAGGTAAATTCATTTCATATTATTTTATTTATTAAAATATTACAATTATAAAACATGGTGCCGACTTCGAGAACCTTTTATCCAATTCTCGGCATTGGTAAATAATTAATTTCAGAGGTTAAAATAGTTTAAGATTAAAACCATGTCTTCTATTATGTAAAACCCCTAAAAAATTGATTTTTTAATAGTTAAAACATTTTTTCCAATTTTGAGCCAAAATGATGATAAAGGTGCCTTAAAAATTGTATCGATAAAAATATCATAATTACAACTATTTTTAATGATTTTAAATTCTAAAGTATCCTCCTCTATGTTCTTTACAATAACGGAAAAGATCCTTGCGAAAAGAATATAATTTTAATATATTTACAAGCCTTTTGAAATCGACATGTCCACTATTTTTTTTTCTTAAGAAACATGAATTATCGCTAGTTTTGACAAACCCCATTGACCAATAGCCAAGTTTTGACTGAATAAATGTACTTAGCTCGATTAAATTTTATACAGAGGTAGAATGCAGTGTTATTGAAGATTATCCTAAGGTATTTTTCATATTTAGTTATGGGATTTTTTAGTTAGTTATTTGAAGTTGTATAAAACAGATGCCGACTTAGGTGCGTTTACCCTATATAGTAACTGTCTTTGAATTCCGAGACATTTCAGCGATGTCGATCGTGCTTCCATCTGTTGTAATGAAGAAACCTACCTGAGATTTCTTTTGATTATAAATCAAAAATTCTTAGTATAACCTCTGTATAATGTTACCGCTTGCTTTTTATAATTTTTAGTGTCAAGTAGAGTATGAATATTCATTGCGAATTCCGAAAGTCTGCCAACATTCCTTTCTGTTTTGTGAAGGTTAACAAATGTTCGACCCGTCCAAACTTAACATCACATTTTATACTTGCATTATTTATTCAATACAAATTAACATTGAATGTGCATTTCAATTACACAGCACAGCAACTTCACTTCGTTCGGTACTCACTTTGGCTGACACTTTCAAATATCGTAAATAAGTGGGTGGCTCGTTTAATGGTTGGATGTAAAAATGTAAGCAAAGGTTTTAATTTTCACTGACTGAATACAACAAAAATTTCAATTTAAGCGATTTAAGGATACTTTTCGTTACACAGACACAAACACTAAAACATTCTCACTCACTCGCTCGCTCTTCTTATTTACTTTATGTATGTACACATTGTAGTATGTATGTATGTATATAGAGACGATTTCCATTGTTATTTGTATTGGCCTGTTGTTTCTTTTGCCATTTTCCATTTGCAGAATGAAAATTATCCAGTTAAAGTAATTTTCAAATCAAAAAAAGGAATCATCTTATTTTCAAATAAATATACGTCTGGATAAGCAGCCACAAACACTTCCTTTCTCTATTCGAATACGGCAAATGACCTGTCCGGCAAACGGACAAACAAATATACACAGATATTCAATGGGCAGAACAAAAAAACAATAATAATAATACTAACTGACAACACAAATAAATTACTGGCCTTACACAATCGAAAGTTTCGTCTACCGTTCAACTTGTCCGCACGCTGAGAGCTTAAACACGTATCTGTTCCAGTGTAACAAATCCTTCCCCAGAATCAGCAGCCATTATGCTCAGCATCCTTTGTCATAAGCAACAGGCGTTTTGCTAACTAACTGTTATATTTCAGTTTTATTTTGCAGACTTGAAGAGAGCGTGGATTCTCTTTGAGCAAAAAACAAAACTTGTTACTCTTTTTCAATTCCGATGCTACAACTATGAAGGATGCCAATTTGAAATAACCGTATAACGTTATACGGTTAACAGAGTGCTGTTAATATTATGTGGGTGGTGTCCTGCCTTTCTGAAGGATATAAATTTATTCGCACAGATGTCGCTAAGGTAGTGCCACAAAAACTAACAGTTATGTTTAATAGATGGTACGAACTAATTTGCCCTGTTTTTTTGAGGCGAAATTATTAACGACCTTAAGAGATTTTTAATATTTCAAATGGCATGTACAATAGAGAGAGAGAGAGAACGCAAATTTCCACACAATAAACGGCTGAAAATGATTAGAGTAATAAGTAACAAGTGAAAAAGGCATTTAGTCCGGCCAGGCCTAACTTTGGATACCCTCCATCATAGGCATACCGATAGTTACTTGAAATAAAAATATACGGAACATTCCAAAAATAACTATATCAACAAATATAACTATTGATCTGTTTCCGTACTGCAAGAATCTTCTAATTATACCCTACACAACTATGTTGTCAGGGTATTATAGCTTTGTGCAGCCCCAAGAGTTTGTAACGCCGCGAAATATTGGTCCTAGAACCACCTTTAAGTATAACGATCGTCATATCTCGACTAGCTGAGTCGATCTAGACATGTGTGTCCGTCCGTCCGTCTGTCCATTATAATTTGTAAACACGATACAGGCCACAGTTGTGGGCCAATCTTCACGAAATTTTGCATGTAGGATGGATCCTGGCCAATGAAGACCCCTATTGGGAAAGATCGGTTAATATTTAGAGGATGAAATGGACCAAATACTAATTTTTTTCTGTTTTTCTGGTCGCTCCAGAGGCCGTAATAATTGCCCGAACATCGTGAAATTTTGCATGGAGAAGGGGATCGGACCAATGAATAAGCATGCCTTTTATGATAAAGATCGGTCAATATTTAGCGGGTCAAATGGACCCTGATTTTTGTGTGAAAAATTACAAAATTTGTATTCTTCAGCATATATATTTACCACTGAAGGACATAGACCCGAGAAGTTGATATTATATCCAAGAGGAGTGATTGACCTTTAAATTAAGACCAATTATATTGTTGTATGTGCTCGGATGTGGGAGTTACACCTAAATATTTACAGGTATCTCCGTATTCGTATATTATTTAGTAACCCATTATCACTCTACAGAGCGGAACTATAGCGCTGATCGCTTTGAAATGTTCCATGAGGTTCCGGGCAAGAGGGTGCAAATATCACGAAATATTGCCCAGGTTCGGAATACACATCCGCAGAAAATTTGAGTTCCGTGGTAGTTGTGTAGGGTATCATATGGTCGGCCCCGTCCGACTATACTGCTCCGCTCACTGGTTTTTATTATTTTTGTCGATATCATAAAGGAAACATTTTTATCGTAGTAAAAAATTGTACATTCTTGCAGGTTCTGGAGCAGACTATATATAAACAATTGTACCACGCGATTGCTGTAAACCATAATGTACACCAAATACAAATTTCAGAAATTTTAATGGAATTTTTTCCTAAAAGCGCAAAATCCCAAAATGTGGACAGATTTGGACGAGGCATTGTTCAGTATGAAAATTATCATTGAGGAGAGAATTTTGTAGACGTACGTCCATGGAGGCTATACCTAAAGCGAGAGGTTTGTTAGGGATTTTTATTTTAAGGAAACGATTCAAATAAAACCAGAAAGAAAGTAGTAAAGTCGAACTGAGCCGACTACATGATACCCTCCTCCACAATGTTCCCTCGAAGGAACATACACCTTTCTGCAACCTATACTAAATTTAATTTCAATCAGCCAGATTTAGAACCGTTTGCATACAATAAGACAAATATATTTATTTATAGCAAACTTGATACACGCTACTCAGTATCAGTAAATATAGTCTCAAAAAAAAAAAATTCGTGTCAATCAGACAAACATTAGGAGTTTGGAGCACAATTTACTTATATATATATGTGTGTGTGTGGGACCTATATCTAACTCTGAACTGATATTCTCGAAACTTTACACACCGCATTCTAGACTCAATCCAGTACGCTATGCCAAATTTGGTGGAAATCGAAAGATATATAGAAATTTTGGTGTAACATTTACATAAAATCGGAAGAAATTATATATGTGAGCTATATGAAAAACTGATCCGATTTTCTCGAAACTTAACAGACATCATTCTAGACTTAATTCAGTACCCTATGCCAAATTTCGTGCAAATCGAAATATATATTGAAAATTTATATAAAATCGGACGAAAATATATGGGAGCTATATTTAAATCTGAACCGATTTTCACGAAACTTAACACACATCATTCTGGACTTAATTCAGTACCCTATGCCAAATTTCGTGCAAATCGAAAGATATATGGAGACTTTGGTGCCCCATTTACCTTAAATCGGACGAAATTATATATGTGGGCTATACCTAAATCTGACCCGATTTTTTCGAAACTTAACACACATCATTCTAGACTTAATTCAGTACGATATGCCAAATTTCGTGCAAATCGAAACATATATAGGGACATTGATTTACATTAAATCGGATGAAAATATATATGGGCGCTATATCTATATTTGAGTCGATTTTCACGAAACTTAGCAGACATCATTCTGGACCCAATTCAGTACCCCATGCCAAATTTCGTGCAAATCAAAGATATATAGGGACTTTGGTGCCCCATTTACCTTAAACCAGACGAAATTATATATGTGAGCTATACCTAAATCTGACCCGATTTTCTCGAAACTTAACACACATCATTCTAGGCTTATTTCAATACGATATGCCAAATTTCGTGCAAATCGAAACATATATAGGGACATTGATTTACAATTTACATTAAATCGGATGAAAATATATATGGGCGCTATATCTATATCTGAACCGATTTTCACGAAACTTAGCAGACATAATTCTATATAGGGACTTTGGTGCCTATATCGGACGAAAATATATATTGGAGCTATATATAAATCTAAACCGATTTTCACCAATTTCAATAGAGTTCGTCCTTGGGTCAAATAAGTGGCTTGTGCCAAATTTCATCCAAATCGGATCATAAATGCAACCTATACTTTGTTTACAATTTAACATCTACGGACGGACAGACGCACGGATCGATTCAAAAAGTGATTCTATGCATATTCTCAAAAGGAACCATGTGTCTATCTCGTTTCCTTTTGCCTGTTACAAACATATGCACAAAGACATAAAACCCTGTACTGCAGTGTGGTGAAGGGTATAAACACGCTACAAAACATCATTCTTCTATCGATCGTTTCACTTAATATCGATAATTATTGCAATTTCTTTTCTATTTCTCACTTGCTCCCAGTAACATTTTGACATAAAATCGCATGATTGTCCCGTTAGGGATTTAATCCAGTAAGAAAAGCTCAAAAGTCGGACAGAGCCGAATATATGATACCCTTCACCACTTTGGGTACATACAAGAGATGCTCATATATACAATATCCTAGATAGAATAGACATAACATCTTTAGTGGAGCGAAATTAAATGCGTGAAGTACATAGATATTTGAACTAAATTAAAACCACTCATATGATATGGTTGGTGAGCAATCAGAAATTTATAAAAAAAAATGAATGCCAATCATCAAGAAAATATGTATAAGATCTATATATAAATAGATGCATTCGAGCAACCGTGGCATCCATCATTTGGTATGCTGCATCAAAGGTATGCTACACGTTATCTTAGATTCGATTTGGTACGTTGTACACTAATTCGTTCTAAGAGAACAAAATTTAGTTATTTGGTACATCGTTTTGATGAAGTCGGATGAAAATATATATGAAAGTTTTATCTAAACCTGAAACGTCTTCAATTCAATACGCTGCGCAATATTTCATAAAAAGCGAACAGACATAGTCTCCTCCATTAGCATAAAATCGCACTAAAAGTATGATGGAGCTATATCTACATCTGAACCTATTTCAAACTTAACAAAAACATTGTAGACTTAATTCAAACCCCGCTGCTAAATTTCGTGAATGTAGGACAACCATATTGGGAGTTTGGTGCACAATTTACATAAAATCGGACGAAACTATATATGATGACCATATATAGTTTCGTCCGATTTTATGTAAAGCAGACGAAGCGGCTGAAACTAGAAGCTTAAAATTTTGAGTGTGGGTTTCTGTTGGTGTATAGGCATGAGATAAGGCTGGTTGTTTGGGAAATTCTACTAGAAGTGTACGAAAAGTACTAAAATGTGCCAAATATGGTACTATTTTTTTAGGCAAACGAGAAGAGCTAGAATTCTGAAATTTGGATTGCGGGTCACTGATGAAAAGTTAGAAATATTTACAAAAAAGTTTTTGGACTTATAAGTGTACTAAAAATACACCCTCAGCCTTATGGCTGTTTCTTTTGACCAAATCCGTTTCACAAAATTTAGATTTCATTCCAACTTTACCCATCTTATTATTTTTACCAAACTTACTTAAAATTCGAAGATGGAGAATATCGGTACACACCTTCTGGAACCTCCACACAGGGGCTAGGTCTTAATGCGGGCTATAGTTCATTATCGAACCTTACGTTCTACGTTTTACTGGGCCGACTATATGATACCCTTCACCACTTTGGGTATATTGTACATATGTATCCTAACAATTGCATGTCTATGTTCCCTCTTTCTCCAACCTATCCTAACTTTAATTTCATTTGAGCAGATTTAGAGCCGCCTGCGTAACATGGGGAAAACTTATGGAAAACGATTTATAGCAAAATTGATACACGCTATTCGGTACGCCGCGTTGTTAAAAATATAATCTATAATTGTTAAAAATATAATCTATTTTCACGAAAATTAACACACATCTCTCTAGCCTTAATTCAGTACGATATGCCAAATTTTGTGCAAATCGAAGTATATATATAGGAACCTTGGTGCACCATTTACATAAAATCGGACAAAAATATATATGGGAGATATGTCGAAATCTAAGCCGATTTTCCTGAAACTCACCACTCATCATTCTAGACTCAATTCAGTACGCTATGCCAAATTTCGTGCAAATCGAAGGATATAACGGGACTTTGGTGCACTATTTACCGAAAATCGGACGAAAATATATATAGGAACTATATCTAAATCTGAACCGATATCCACGAAATTTAACACACATCGAAGGATATATAGGGACGTTGGTGCATCATTTACATAAAATCGGATGAGCATATATATGGGAGCTATATCGAAATCTCGACCGATTTTCCCGAAACTCACCACTCATCATTCTAGACTCAATTTAGAACGCTAAGCCAAATTTTGTGCAAATCGAAGCATATAAAAGGACTTTGATGCACTATTTACCTAAAATCGGACGAATATATATATATGGGAGCAATATCTAAATCTGAACCGATTTTCACAAAATTTAACACACATCGTTCTAGACTTAATTCAGTTCGCTATGCCAAATTTCGTGCAAATCGAAGTATATATAGAGACTTTGGTACACCATTTACCTTAAATCGGACGAAAATATATATGGGAGCTATATCCAAATCTGAACCGATTTTCACGAAACTTTGCACACATCATTCTAGACCTAATTCATTACGCTGTACCAAATTTCGTGCAAATCGAAAGATATATAGGGTCCGTTTACATTAGATCGGTCGAAAATATATATGGGAGCTATATCTAAATCTGAACCGATTTTTCCCAATTTCAATAGAGTTCGTCCTTAAGCCGAATAAGTAACCTATGCCAAATGTCATCCAATTTGGATTATAAATGCGACATGTACTTTGTTTACAATTTAACATCGACAGACGGACGGACGGACGGACATGCATAAATCGGCTCAAGAAGTGATTCTATAACGCGCTCGGTTAAATAACGCGCTCGAGAACACCAAAATACCGAAAATTGGGGGTACCCTTATATGGGGGCTATCCGAAAAAATGGACCTATATTCATAATTTTTTTGTGGGGAGATTTGGTACCTATTAAGAACTCAAAATACTAAATTACAGCTAATTCGGCGGAAAAATACGATCAAAACCAACAAAATACTGAAAATTAGGAGGTACCGTTATGTGGGGACTACCAAAAAAGTGGACCTATATTAATAATTTTCTGTGAAGACATTTAGTATCCAATAAGAAGCCAATGTAAGAAATTTCAGCGAATTCGGTTGAAAAACGCGCTCAAGAACCCCAAAATACCGAAATTTGGGGGGTATACTTATATGAGAGCTATGCCTAAACGTGGGCCGATAAAGCCCATCTTCGAACTTGACCTGCCTGTAGACAAAAGACTCTATACAAAATTTTGTCGATCTATCTCAATTTGTTTAGATGGTAGAGTGATTACAACAGACAGACGGGCATGGCTATATCGTCATAGAATTTTACGCTGATCAAGAATATATATACTTTATAGGGTCGGAAATGATTATTTCGATGAAATGCAAACGGAAAAACAAAATTAATATACCCTCCATACTATGGTGGGGGGTATACAAAATTGACAATATTGCCCATATTTTGAAAATATATAGCTGGAATCTTGGAATTTTATATGGAATACAGGTTGTGAAGTGGTGTTGATGTATGAAAATGGTTTAAGAAACTCGTACGTATGTGTATAAATGGTACAAAATAGTACTAAATTTGGTACTATTTGCATTTAGTTGATGGAAAATCCTGAAAATAGGAATTAGGACTGGAATTGAAGTGCAAGATTGAGGTACCGTTAAAAATCGTACTTATATATAGGTGTACTAATGGTACTAAGTTTAGTACAATTTAGATTTGAGTGAACGGATAGAGATGGGCAACTTATATTTGAAAAAATTACTGTTAGAGTACAGGATTGAGACAGTGTTGGAAATAAGTACGAACAAATACTAAATACAGTACAATTTGGATCTTTGTGAACGGATTGGGCTGGGATCCCTGTAATTTAAAATTAAAATTGCTGTTGAAGTGTATTATTTAGAAAGTTTTGAAAAATCGTACTTACTATACAAAAAGTAATAAATACTACAACACTACACGGTTACAAATTTGGTACAAGTTGGAAGTTTGGGGTAGGATTGAGATAGTTTTGTAATATGGGTACGAAAAGTACGGAGTGGTACAACATCTGGTACAATTTGGTATTTTTTGAACAGATAGAGCTGGAATTCTTAAATTTTGAATTAAGATTACTATTTGAAAGCAGGATTGAGGTAGTTTTGGAAATTCGTACTTAATTGTGAATGAAAAAAAAAATTATTTGGTACAATTTGGACATTGGTGGAATTAAGATTATTATTAGAGTAATAGAAATAGAAATACCTACAATTAGAAATAGACAATTTGGATTTGGGTGAATCGATAGAGGTGGAATCCTGAGATTTGGAATGTAGATTATTGTTTAATAGTACGTTTACATTTAACCGGATTTCGTTAACCCAGTGGGTTTTAATTGTCAATTCCTTTACATATTTATCAAATAAATCCTCATAAAGAAGGTTAACCGTGCAAAAAAGTTCTAGTGTACATGTCGTTTAAGTGTTTAAGTGTAGGATTGAGTTATGGTAATTCGAGTTTATGTGTACTAATAGTACTAAATTCACTTGTTTTGGAACAATTTTCATTTGGGTAACAGAGAGAGAGGGTTTAGAACCCATGTTTTTTGGGCTAAATCAGTTTCAGAAATTTTAGATTTCATCCAATCAAAATTTTCAAAATTTATGAATCCAATATCAGGCGAATGGAATGACCGAGTTGAACCAAATTTTTCACAACTCCTTCTGGTACCTCACCCAAAAAAGGTCCATATTATATAACTTGTAAATTACATCTGAACAACCGATTTGAACAACATTAAACTCCGAAAACATCCTGCGCAAATCATAGGTGAGGGTGTATATCTGTTGGTAACACCGACTGACACTTTTTTACTTGTTATACCCTCCACCATAGTATGGAGGGTACATTAGTTTTGTTTTTCCGTTTGTAACGCATCGAAATAATAATTTCCGACCCTATAAAGTATATATATTCTTGATCAGCGTAAAATTTTATGACGATCTAAGCATGCCCGTCTGTCCGCCTGTCTGTTGTAATAACTCTAGCGTCTAAACGAATTGAGATAGAGCGGTATTTTGGGGTTCTTGAGCGTGTTTTTCAACCGAATTCGCTGAAATTCTCTACATTGGGTTCTTATTGGGTACTTAATGTCTCCACAAAAAATTATAAATATAGGTCCACTTTTTCTGGTAGCCCCCATATAACTAATTTCAGTATTTTGGAGGTTTTGGTCGTACTTTTCCGCTGAATTAGTTGTAATTTAGTATTTTGAGTTTTTAATAGGTTCCAAATATCTCCACAAAAAAATTATGAATATAGGTCAATTTTTTCGGATAGCCCCCATATAAGGGTACCCCCAATTTTCGGTATTTTGGGGTCTTTGAGCGCGTTTTTCAACCGAATTTGCTGCAATTTGGTATTTTGTAATCGTATATGGTAATAAATCTCTCCACCAAAAATTATTAATATTCGGCCCCTTTTTGGGGTAGTCCCCATATAACCCCCTTTTTATATTAAAATAGTTATCTGATTTGTTCCGCGTTTTGAGTTTGGTTCTAAGCCACTGTTGTAATCATTTAAACTGCGGAGGATAGCGAGATAAAAAATAATAACGTAAGGTTCGATAATGAACTATAGCCGCAGTTACACCTAGCCCCTGTGTGGAGGTTTCAGAAAGAGTGGACCGATATTCCTCTTCTTCGAATTTGAATTATCAATTAAAAATTTCTGAAATTTGTATTATGGTTTACGTAATCCATTTTTAGAAATGTCGGTATATGTCCACCTTTTGATATGTTCCCTATATTTTCATTTCTAGTACCTGTAAGTATATCTATGGTGGAGGGTATCCAAAGTTCGGCCAGGCCGAACTTAACGCTTTTTCACTTGTTTTCAATTAAATTGGTAGTAATTTAATATTTTTAATCAATTTTTTAACAAAACTTATCAATATTGGTCCACTGTTTAGGGTACCTTCATTTTAATACTTTATGATTTTCTATTTTTATAGTTTACCAAAAATTTACCATATTAAAATTTCTCCTTCACGTACTTTAGGGGGAAATGTATAAATGTTGAAAATTTATACATATTTTTACATTACCACACTTTCTCCTTTCAAATTTGGTAAATGTTTAAATTTCCCCATTACAAAATTCAACTTGAAAAAGGCGGTACCAGAAAACCCACCTCCTTTGTTGAATTAATCATAGCGCATGTGTAAAACAAGAGAGAATATGTTTTGTAAAACGTGATATTAACGGGTGAGAATTGCTCCAAATACGAAGTGAGGTCTCCAAGCTCCCACACAAAACATTCAAAACCATTCTGTGCGACCACGAACGCTTTCAGTTTCTATTCTAATGTTAAACATAAAGGATACATTTTTCACAGACTGACCATTTTTCTTAATTTACCTGAGAGGATTTTTGACGTATTTTACAATGAATTCATTGAGATATTTAACGTACCTTGTGGCGAATGCATATTATACATACATATTTTAGTTGAAGGTAAAATTATGAAGCGGTGTAATGAGAAACACATGGCCGTAATCTTGTTGTGTCGGAAATTGTTCGACATTAAAACAATACTGAATGGCGATGATATTATATCTACGAGTATGTCGGCATGTATGTGTGTATGTAGCTGGGTGTATGGTGTTGAACGATGGCCGAACAGAACACATTGACAAAATATCAGTGTTTTCCGGTATGAGACGGTCACGATTTCTGACAAATGTACTGATGCGTAAAGACCACATTAGTCCACTTCATTAACTGAAACGGATGTTGGGTGTAATGTACTGGATTTGTTTTGGCATTCTTGGCATTTTTTGTTGTTAACAATTTAGGGTTTTTTCGGGTTTGGATATGCGTTTTATTAAATTATTTGAATTTGATTGAAGCTTAAGTGGTTGCCAATGAGAGGCATTGAAAAACTCGTCAGCAAAACAGAAAAACCAGCAAAACAAATGCCACAACAAAATAATATAGGCCACAATGACTTGTTTTATTGCTGCAAAAAATGACGATACACTTTTTCAAAATGTGTACCGAACAAATGTCATTTTTGATGTGTTTATCTAAAAAGTTAAGGTGTTGTAGAGGATGATAGACGGCTCTGATTGGCTTTAACATGGCAAAGTCCAGGCTTATACTGGGTGAGATAAAAAAACTGCAACAAACTCAAACGGCACAATTTTTATTTTTTTTATTTTATTTAATGAAAGCAAATAATGTCGGAAATGGCATCAAAATTTAGTATAAGTTTAGATTTGTTCGAATTGGTCACCTTTGGCATTGGACGAGTGCGATGGTGCTGAGACCGGTTGGAATGTCCAAGGTCTGCGACCAAAATGTTTGCGTGCTCAAGACTTTAATGAAGGCTTGAACCTCCGTCTGTAGGATCGTGCTGTGATCTGTAAGACGAAGAGAAATTTCGGTACCCGGTTGTTCTATAAAAAGTCCCAGTCACGTTTTTTCTCCTAGTCGAGAGCCATCTGTGTAGCAACAATTACAAGGCGGCATCTGAACTAGTGTTTCACTATTCCATTCCGTGTTACTACTCTTGTTTCAGGTATGCGGTCTGAATCAAAGTTATTGATTGTTGACTCAGTAGTTGCCTGTGATATGTTTTTGTGCGGTATGTTGTGTCCGGTGTCTATCCACTCGTCCATTGCTTTAAGGGATTCTCGATATTATTTTTTCAAGATTTTCAATGGGCTGGTAAATCAATACCAATGCTTGTTAAGGTTTGTAACTTTGCACATATATATTTAAAGATTTAAAAGAGAAGAAAAATAATTTACAAAAAAATTTTGTAATTGTTTTGTTGTTGTTTTTATAACTAAAGAGAAATCCTTATTTTCACTGGAATAAGGGTACATGTCTGGCTCTCGTATGAACTAGGATTATTGACATCGCTCTAAAATTAACAAAATTGCGGACCTTTGAAAAACTATTTTTCGAAAATCGCCGATTTTTGTCTAAAAACCAATTTAAAAAATGAGGAAGATATTCACCGATTGGCTTTATCCTAGTTTATACGATGGCTACACACTAACAGAGAAACGTGTAAATATTTGGAATCGATTGGGTTATTAGTTTTTGAGTTATCGTGCCCGCCATTCGCAAAAGGGAAAAACGCGTTTAAAGTTTGAGAAGCCCTTTAGCCATCATTTGATGCTGACACAATAAATCGGCTATATCTTCAAGAGTTTTTGAGATTTTCACATGAAATTTTGTAGGGACATTCTTGAATTTGTGTAGATTCGAATTTAAACCAAAAAAAATTGATCCCGTGAATGGGGGGAGGGGGGTCCCCATAAGTCTTAAAGCTGCAACAGTCTCTTCATATTTTATTTGGATGTCTATTAGATGTATATATAATATTGTCTCCAAGGCCCTATTTGTTGTTGTACGCATTGCTCCACATATACCTGGGCAACACGTTCTTTGAACTTTCTGCAAAGTTTTTACGTTACATTTTTTATCTATTGCTGTCCACCAGACAACAGACGCCTATGTTAGAATTGGTGTAATAACGCTCTTATATATCCAGAGCCTACGGCTCTTATACAGAAAGGCCAGCATCTATGGGCCTTGTCAGCTCTTTGCTGTATGTGGTCTTTACATTTAAATTTCTTGTCTAGAATTACTCCCAGATACTTAACTTTGTTTGATATGGCTATCGTTTTATTTTGGAAGATGGACTCTTCATACTGACCTATTTTTGTGTTTCTAGTGAAAAGGCATATCTCCGTTTTGTCCGGATTTACGTTTAAGCCCCTTGGTGTGGTGATAAAAATACCGCCTCTTTTTGTAGTAACTCAGGGAAGACGTTATCCGGTCCTGCCGCTTTCAATGGTGAGAAGCTTTTTAAGGCGTCTAACACCATTGACTTGTCAATAATAGGTTACTATGATCATTCTTCCCTATCTGCCATGACATCGTTCATTGTCGATGTGTTCGATGGGAAGTAAGCATTCATTAGGAACCTTAGCGTTTCCTCGATTGTTTCTATCCTATTACCCTCACCGTCTACCATCTTTTCGGGTTGGGTGTGGGTCTTGGATAGAAACATCTTGATTTTTAAAGAGAGGACAACTTTCTTCGAAGGACTTTACAATTACTTTCGTTAATTTGTTGAAGTTCCTGACTATGTCATTCGTGTCTAGGCACTCATAATTTGGTTGCAATAAATTCTCCTTGACTAGTCTCCCAAACTTTATGCAGTTAGTTTTGGACTTGTTTTGGAAATATGTGGGTTTCGGCGTTGGCCGTGGCATTTTGAACATAATATATTTGTAGTCAGAAAAGGAGTACTCTTCTCAAACTCTCCATTCCCGGACCTCATCTATTAAGTTTGCTGAACATATTGTTATATCTAATACCTCCTCTCTAATTCTGTTAACAAATGTAGGTTTATTGCCTATGTTAAGGGTTATTAGATCGTTAGTATTCAAATAATCTAGAATGGCCGCATCGCATTTAAATTGCTATCCAGGGGCTGTGTGAACGACTGGATCCAATGGTCTATGACATTAGTGGATCTTACAAACGCGGCTTTAAACCTTGAAAATCCACCATTGGCCAGATTTTCAATCTGCGCCAAATCCTGGAAAAGACCCACACATTCGTCGACTATAAAGCCATATTCGACAGACCTATCCGTTTAGAGGTGTTTAAAACCATGTCCGCGTTTGCAAATTAATTACGGCTGTGCAGGATAACTTTAAGTGGGACAAGGTCAGCAGTTAAAGTCGGAAATGACTTATCGGAGCCCTTCGAAACCGAACGAGGATTTCGACAAGGTGTTTCCTGTTTTGGGAAATGTGTTTTAAATTCCTCTGCCAGTTTTCAAACCTGATTCGTATTTGGGCAAAGTTCGACTCGGGCAAATTTAGCGACATTTGTATTTATTTACATCGATATATGTATATTGCACCCCCTTATAATGATGTTATAATACGATTTTTAGAACATCTCCTGTATACATTCAAAGTGTTGTAAGATATTGTATATTCAACCCCATCCGACTTGGGTCATATTCTAAATGGTTAACAATGACTTGGCCACATGACAAATGTCGAGGAGTAAACGCTTCAATAGCGAGAACTACCCACAATTTGTAACTGAGCAATGCATAGCGTATCCTGTCTACTTTTCCTTAGTGTTTTAATATTAAAATCTACTCAGATACTATACGACCCTTATGACTAAATGATTTATTCACCTTAAATCTTTTAAAATATGTAGGGTAAAATTTTATAAGATTGATTTACTTAATAATTAAGAAATATTTAAAGGAACGTTTCTTCTGTATTACACGCACACACACTTTGTTCAACATCATTATGTCTATAATAAACGTCATTTAAAATAGGGAATCACATGAATACATACATACGTATATTATATGGTAAGAGGCATTTATCCATTGTCTTATGTCAGGATTCCTACTGTTCGCTTATATCGTCTTCTACTTTAACTTGTGCCCACACATTTTCACATTGTGACATTCAATGTTTCCATTTTATCGCCCAACACCGGAGATACCATTTTGCCACCACCCACGACGCTGTGTAATTGTTTCAATATTTGACTTCTGTTTTATGGTTTCTGTTTTTTTTTTTTTTTTTGTGTTTTTTTATATATATTTTCATTTTCTTTATTAATGTAGCTGCTGCTGTTGTTTTGCGTTTTTTGCCATTGGCAATACGATTTTGGCTCCTTCCGAAATACGGGAAAGCGAAAAGCGACACGCTAATTTGTGGTTTTATTTGCCCACGAACAAAAACAACAACGTCTAATTGTTTACGAAACAGCAAAAAAATTATGCTGGTAAATAATAAGAAATGATAATAAAACAAAACATGGATTGGCTGGGCGAATCATTATCGATGAGTTAGGTTATGAGTAAAACTTGATTTTTTAAATTCCCTATATTAATTTGAATATTTGCACAAACCTTGCTACTATTCCTAAGATTTATATATATATATATATATATATATATATACGGGCAACATTGCCAATTTGTTATCATTGCTGAAGCCGAGGTTCACCCCTTCATAACTCGGAAATTATTTAAGTATATGAAAAGAAGTGAGTAATTGCAAATTTTTCATGATATAGATCTCTAAACTTTATTTGGGTGGAAGCTGTGTCTTCTTAAATGTAAAAAATGTGTAAAAACTGGTTGGGGCGAAACAGTTTTTTTATGTTCTCTATCGATTTCTGACTAATTCACGGTCTGACTCATTTCACGGTCTTCGTGTCAAAGTAAAACTAGAAGCCTATAAAATGGAGAATACGTCTCAAATGTATCATTTTTCAAAATTTTAACTGCATCCACCTTTAAATGATGCTGTTTTACGTTTCGGGTGAAATAAAATCTCCGTTAAAATCCATCTACTTGAAAGGCGGGAACTGGCCTCCCAAAAACACGAAATTTGGCAAAAAATCGACTTTTTGTGTTGATCGACTTTTTGTATTGAAAAGTCGAAGTCGACTTTTGACCGTTGAGAAAATCGCAAAGTCGACTTTTCAAGATCGACTTTTTGGTCAGAGGCAAAAATCAAAAAGTCTAAAAGTCGAGTTTTGCGTTCGACTACGTATTCCTAAGGTACCCAATTTATTTCAAAAATAGAGTGAGCTGGGTCATCCATGGTTCTTAATGGACCGCATTGAAATAGATATAGATCGATGTATATTTTAGGGTGCACACCGAAATCGGATGCACGTTAATGGCATATGGAGTTTTCGGAAATTATTCGCGCTTTACGAGTTTTTGGGTACTTCAATGCAACGTGGTCAAATGAAATTTCGCAAAATGTACATGGAATGGAAGATAACCTTTAGTATTTCATGGAAACCGCATGCAATGACTATAATGAAAATAATTAAATAATCTACTTACCTATCTGGCTTGTTACAGAACGGTTGTTCCATAAGCGAGCTTAAAAAATATTTCCAAGCGCGTCGGTCTTGTGCGCAAATCCACCAATTTGGAAGACCACGTTCCAATATGTTGTTTTCTACTTGGTCTTTCCATCTAATTCGTGGCCTTCCCCTTCTACGGGAACCATCAGTAGGCTCGTTTTTATATGCCTTTTGAGCTGAAGCATTCTCATTTATCCGCACAACGTGGCCTAGCCACCGTAGTCGCTGCAGCTCAATACGACTGACTATTTCGATGTCCGCGTATAAATGGTAAAGCTCGTGGTTCATTCGACGCCGATATTCACCGTCGACGCAGATCGGCCCGTAGATCTTTCGGAGAATTTTTCTTTCAAACACCCCAAGAGCTGCCTCGTCTGCTTGCGCAAGTACCCATGCTTCTGATCCATATAATAGCACGGGTAGTATCAGCGTCTTGTAAAGTGTGAGTTTGGTCTGGCGGGAGGAGGCCTTGTTTCTAAACTGCTTACTTAGACCATAGTAGCATCTGTTGGCCATCACAATCTTTCTCCGAATTTCAAAACTGATGTCATTCGTTTTATTTACGGCGGTACCAAGGTATATAAAGTCTTTAACAACTCATCGGCTCCTGCTGCTTTGTTGTTCTTGAGCCGATTTATTGTTTTTATGACCTCATCTTGGCTAGGTGGTATACACTCTATACCATCATCTCTTATTGGTTCTGGGGTATCTTCTTCAACGCCACTATTTGATACCAGAAGCTTTTCAAAGTGCTCCTCCCAGATCCTCAACACGCTGTCTGTATCTGTCACCAGGTTTCCTTCTTCATCTCTACAGGAGGATGTACCTGCACCAAAGCCTTCGGTTTAGTGTTTTACTCGTTGGTAAAATTTCCGGACTTCATCCTGACTCCTGTACATCTCGATTTGCTCACGCTCACGTTTTTCTTGTTCTTTCTTCTTTTTTCTGAAAATACGTTTTTCCTCTCTCCTTTTCTCCCGATAATTCTCCATCACGTTACGTGTTGCTACTGTCTGCAGGGTTGCCCTATAGGCTGCGTTTTTCACATCAGTAGCATAATAATCTATATTTTTATTATTTTTCTCAAATTTCCCGAAAATGTGCAACCTTTTCGCGATTATTATAATATCGACATAATCATATTTTACGATGGAAGTCATATGACATTTTTGTTCAATACAATAAACGGCGTAATTTTAAGATTTTTTTCTTATGCCCTAAATTAAAACCTCCATATCTTTTGCGCGCATCAACCAAACGGAAAGGATTTGGATTCAGGACATTTTCCTCTATATATGTACCAAAAATCATTGATGTACGAAAACAAAAAAACGATTTTTTGAAAATGGAAAATTAAAAAAATTGGCAATATTGTCCATATATATGCTCACGTATTGGTATAGCCAATCACTCTGTAATTAGATATTATGGATTCTCATTGGGTAGAAAATCTAACAAAAATAATGAATATAGGTTTCGGGGTAGCTCAAATTGTTTATTTAATAATTTTTTTCGATCGTTCCCAACGCTACTATTACCCGCCCATGTCGACCCCCATAACATAGGGAGACATACCCCAAAATCCAGATTATGGAGTGTTAGTAATGTAGGGAAACTTCGGCTACAGTAAAACATCAGCCGGTAAACAAATTAAGTGACTTAAACTAACTACAGGAAAGACAAACATCTGGCAACTACGTGTCATCTATAATTCTATATGTAGTATAGCATTTTTAATAATAGGTATAGGATCAGACATGGAAATACGATTATACAAGTTATTATATATATCACATAGTGATCTAAACGGATTACTTAGCTCAAAATTAGATCTCACTAAAGGAAGGCACAGGCACATTAATTTTTATTTCACCAATTAGAAATTTTGAGTCAATATGGCCTCCTACAAGTCTTATTAAAAATTCAAAATTCAGCTCTATGCATTAAACGTCTTCGTTCTAATGTTGGAAGATCAATAATGGTGTTTCTACACGATATGTATTTTACATATGTGCTGTCACTTTTTTACATATGGAAATCGAACTCGTCATGTGAAACATACGGAAATTTCAATGTGTCAAAACGATATGCAATTACATATGTATTTTTTTCCGAATAGGACGCGCTCTATTTTCGTATGTGAAACATAAGGAAATCAGCTGTTTGAATGAAATGAAAATATTTTGAAAATATTTCAATTGCAATTCAAAAAAAAAAGGATGAAAAGGCAACAATTACAAATTATTATTTCGTTTGTAGGTGTTTAATAAAAAAATGATGTTGATTTAAGAAAAAATAAAAGTGTTTTTTTGTTTATAGGTTATGTCATATGTAAAATACATATGACTAACAAAAAATAAATGTTTTGTGTATCCAATTTTGAGACATATAAGGAATTACATATGGATGAAAAAGTGACAGCACATATGTAAAATACATATCGTGTAAAAACACCATAAGTTTTAAGAGATTTTCATAGGGGGAAGAACTTCAATAGTAAGTCAAGGCAAACCTCTAAGAATATTGAATATGAAAATTGAATTGAACAGATTCAAGTTTTTTTGGAATACTAGTTATAAAATGGGCTCCATAAAATACATCCGTATTCTAAATGTAGGACGAACTAGACTAACAAATAAACGTTTTATCACATAAGGGTCGTCAAACTCCTTAGACCATCGTACCAATTCAAGTTACGGTAACTCAAGTTGGAAAATTGGGATGGAACTTCTATAAACGAAAAATTAAACAGGACATTTGTATGAATGAACTTTCGTTCCATAAGCCGAGCTAAAAAAACGATTTCCAGGCGCGTCGGTCTTGTGCGCCGTTCATCAAATTTAAAAGTCCATGTTCGGCAATATTGTCTTCCACTTGATCTTTCTATCGGATTCGTGGCCTTCCCCTTCTGGGTGAACCATCAGCTGGTTCACTTTTATGTGCCATTTGAGTGGGAATGGATGAGGATTCCCATTCTCACAACATGACCTAGCAAACGTCGTTGCATCTCGATACGTCTAACAATGCCGATGTCCGAGAATAACTGGTACAATTCATAGTTCATTCGACGGCGATATTCACCATCAACGCAGATCGGTCTGCAGTAGCATCTGTTGGCCAACACTATCATTCTCCGAATGCCATTGTCATTAGTCTTTTTTTATGTCGGTACCAAGGTATATAAAATTTTTTAATAACTCGAGGCTGTAGTTCTCAAGTTCCACAGTTGGTCAGAGTCTACTAGAAGTCATGCGCGTTGATACCATCCGGTTGGTCTTTTCGCCAATTACTGCCAGACCCACTTTGGCAGGTTCCTTCTCAATTTGTTCAAACGTAGCTGTTACCACTCGCAATGTTCGACACATTATATCGATGTTATCGGCATAGGCTAGTAACATGTTTTGTTTGGTGTACAAAGCAGGATGTAAAAAGATCACACGATAAACGGTCACCTTGTCTGAATCCTTGTTCGGTATTAAAGCACGCTAATTCCTCCATTGTTGACACTTATCGTCTTGTTTATTCGGCTGGTTACCCGTCGGAACCTGGTGCTTTATTATTCTTCAGCCGATTGATTGCTGAGGTCAGACATCTTGACTAGGTGGTATACACTATACACTTCTGTTGTGGCTTGATGCTGACACAATAAATTGCCTATATCTTCAAGAGTTGTGGAGATTTTCACTTGAAATGGGACGTTCTTGAATTCGAATTAAATAAAAAAAAACAATTTTTTTTTTTTTTTTAAATCGACTATGACTTTTGTTTACAATTCCAATTCTAGGTATGTTAATAAACAAATTTCTCGTATTTTGAGTTTCTGAGAATTCTGAGTTATTGAAGTGAAGTTATTGAATTGGACCTTACATTACAAAGAAAAACGATTATCATTGCCGTGTTGCCTGTAGAAAGTCATATATATCTAACATCGATTGGCAGAATTAACTAGATAACAAGGCCGCATATTTCTGGGATAAGATCTTATTTTACGGCAACAACAAGTTTTACAGTTTTGGCTTTAAAGGGAATAACTTAGTGTGACGACGTGTTTACCACTTTGAAGCTGGGATAGGTTCAGCGGCGGCCAGGTTCGTCACAAGAATTTATTTTCGTTGTGGGATTTGTAAGAGAGAGAGAAAATACTCAATTTAAATCTTATAAAAACATTACAAAAATATTTTATTTTCTATAATTAACACTAAAACTATAACACTCTACACTTAACATTTATTGTTTATTCGTCCCGTGGACTAACCACGGGACGAAGTTTTGATACGAAGAATATGAACGGCGTCGGAGGGTTGTGGCGTGTGGATTGTTGTCAGGTTTAACCCTTTGAGCCCCGAATTTTTTTCCGTAATCATAGAACAATTTTCTGTTCCCAGATTTAATGCAACTATCCTAGATAGTATATGGACAAAATTTGACATCGCTATATCCTTGCATTCGGGAGATACAGTACATTCTTTCTGAAAAATAAAAGGTCAATATCAAGAAAACCAAATGCAAAATCGACGAAAAAATCATTTTAAATTATTCTCAATATTCTGTTTTACAAGAATCAAAAATAATTCTGATGACAGAATTGTTTCGAATACGAAGCGATTTAAATAATTTTAACTGTATACACAAATTAGTACTGTACACATTTTTGCCCTCTTCTCTGTACTAAAGAGCTCATAACTTTACCAAAAATTTGAATTTTTTAAATTTTTCTCGTGATATGTATCTTCCATAATCTGGTCTTGACATAGGGAATCCAAAAAATGCATATCTACTAACTGTATAATAAATATAAGCTCTAAAACATTTTGTTGCCTGTGGGCAACATTGGGCCACAAAGGGTTAATCACGGTGAATATGGACGGATCGTAGTTGTTGCTCTGTTTAACGAACGTGACGGCCCTCTAAGATTGTCGGTAGCAGGCACAGTGCATCCCGATGCCTTTATAAAATTCACAATCAGTATCGATTTTCAACTATTTAAAGGACGTTTTGAAGCAAAAATCCTCATAATACCGAATATTTTAAAATGTGGACCAATATTGACCGACACAAGGAGAATCAAATTGAAAGCCAATTCGTTCAGAAAAATCGTGCCCAAAATGAGAATCTATTTTAATACAAAATTAAGTAATTTTCCTAAAAAAACGTACCCTAAATCTACAAATACGGGATAATGCAGGCGTAACGTTATTTGGGAGGTTAGGAAGATTTCAATCCAAAGAGAATCCAAATTACAGTCAATTCTGTTGAAAAACATGAGTAAAAATATTTAATTGTTGGTCTGTTCCCGTACTGCAAGAATCTACTATTTTTTACTCCGATAACACTTTTTTCCTTCGTGATATCGAAGAAAATAGTAAAATCGAGTAGATTCTTGCCGTACGGGAACAGACCATGTGTTAATTGTTGAATGTGTACAAATATTTTTTTGGCAAGTGTAGTTCCTAATGTTATCAGGCAATTGAAAGATATGCACCAATGAGTTAAACATTTAATTAATAAATTTATTTAAAGCTTTAATTGTGTGTCTGTGCGTTCTTCTTTTTTTAAATCTTCTGCATAAATCCTTCCATTATGGAAGGTGTTAAATATACGACTGTGTCTCTGTCGGCCTGAGGTAAATTTGTCAGTTTTATGCTGTGTATGGTCTCCCTGCATGCGACGTATGAACAATCTCTACAATATAGCAGCATCCAAATTCCAATTGTTGTAGTTGTCGTTGTTGTTACAGTAGCTTTCATTAAATTAACACAATTTATAAAATGTTGTTGTTGTAGTCGACGAAACGACAAAAACCAAAGACAAGAGACAAAACAATGGGCAAGTCAGAACGGCAAAAGCAATTCTATAGTTGTTGTTATTGTAGAATGACATGAGAATACTTAAACTCTATATATATATATATGCATATAAATATATACACACACATCCAGGCAACATGCAAATAAACTACAGACTGTGTTATTTTTATTGCAGTATACAGTATCCTTCAAAGGATATAATAATCTGTGGTTTTAAATAAATTGGCCATTGGGGAAAAAACTCGTGCTCGTGAAGAACATACAGTAAATGGAGAGAAGACATATAAATAATTATGTATGTCAGTATGGTATTAGGAATTGAAAATGGACATTATGGTTCGGGAGCTGTTTGAGACTGCGACAAATAAAACAGATTTTTTATACCATCCACCCTAGCATGCAGGGTATATAAAGTTGTGGTTTCCGTAAGTTGTGGTTTCCGAAGATAAAATAATAGATACAGTATTTTTCGGTTAATTGATCCTACGGTTATTTGATTTCCACGCTTAATTGAACCACATGATGGGGCAAAAAATATTTCATAGGAAAATGCATGTAAATTTTCTGGGATAATTAAACCCTGTTAATTGATTTTCCCGCTTAATTGGTTCAAAATTCATGTCATCAAAAATAAATTTCCTTTTCCCTTCACCGGTTAATTGCACAATAATAATTGAAAAATAATCTGCCATTTTTTTACATACATATTTGACATAATTTGTGAAAAAGACTAGGTGGCATCTTTACTAATTCAAAACATATGTTTATTGCTAAGAAAAAACTTCGAGAAAGCGTGGCCCTTAATCCGGATTAAGGGCCACTTAATACGGATTAAATGTCCTTTAATCCTGGGTCAATTAGGGCTTAATCTGGATTAAGGGTCATTTAATACCATATTAAGACTTACTCCAAGTTTAGGGTCATTGACCCCGGATAAAAGGCCATCATTTAACCTGAATTAAAGGTCATTGACCCCGAATTAAGGGTAGACAAAGGGGAAGAGCTAGAATTTTGAAATTTTGAGTGTGGTTCACTGATGGAAAGTTAGAAGGATGTAGATGCTCCATTTTAGATTGAGATTGAATACTTTAAAATAGGAATTAAGATTACTATTAAATGTCCCTTAATCTGGATTAAGCCTTAATCCTAGGTCAAGGACCCTCAATCCGGGGTCAAGGACCCTTAATCCGGATAAAGTGGGCCTTAAACCGGATTAAGCCTTAATCCGGATTAAGTATCCCTTAATCCGGATTAAGTATCCCTTAATCCGGATTAAGTGGATTAAGTGTCCCTTAATCCGAATGTAGTGTCCCTAATTCCGGATTAAGTGGATTAAGTATTCCTTAATCCGGATTAAGTGGATTAAGTGTTCCTTAATCCGAATTTAGTGTCCCTAATTCCGGATTAAGTGGTCCTTAATCCGGATTAAGGGATACTTAATCCGGATTAAGGCCCACTTTATCCGGATTAAGGGTCCTTGGCCCCGAATTAAGGCTTAACCCGTATTAAGGGTCCTTGACCCCGGATTGAGGGTCCTTGACCCCGGATTAAGGCTTAATCCGGGTTAAGGGTCATTTATGTGTATGAAAAGTACTAAATTTGGTACTATTTGCATTAAGTTCAGCGTAAAGAGATTGAATACTTAAAAAAAAAATAGGATTTCTATTGGAGTACATGATTGAGGTACTTATGTGTGCTAAATGGCCATCATTGAACCCGAATTAAAGATCATTGACCCCGAATTAAGGGTAGACAAAGGGGAAGAGCTAGAATTCTAAAATTCCGGATTAAAGGACTCTTAATCCGGAGTAAGGGTCCTTCACCCCGGATTAAGGCTTAAGGGTCCTTAATCCGGAATTAGGGACACTAAATTCGGATTAAGGAACACTTAATCCACTTAATCCGGAATTAGGGACACTAAATTCGGATTAAGGGACACTTAATCCACTTAATCCGGATTAAGGGATACTTAATACGGATTAAGGCCCACTTTATCCGGATTAAGGGTCCTTGACCCCGGATTGAGGGTCCTTGACCTAGGATTAAGGCTTAATCCAGATTAAGGGACATTTAATAGTAATCTTAATTCCTATTTTAAAGTATTCAATCTCAATCTAAAATGGAGCATCTACATCCTTCTAACTTTCCATCAGTGAACCACACTCAAAATTTCAAAATTCTAGCTCTTCCCCTTTGTCTACCCTTAATTCGGGGTCAATGACCTTTAATTCAGGTTAAATGATGGCCTTTCATCCGAGGCCCACTTTATCCGGATTAAGGGTCCTTGACCCCGGATTGAGGGTCCTTGACCTAGGATTAAGGCTTAATCCAGATTAAGGGACATTTAATAGTAATCTTAATTCCTATTTTAAAGTATTCAATCTCAATCTAAAATGGAGCATCTACATCCTTCTAACTTTCCATCAGTGAACCACACTCAAAATTTCAAAATTCTAGCTCTTCCCCTTTGTCTACCCTTAATTCGGGGTCAATGACCTTTAATTCAGGTTAAATGATGGCCTTTCATCCGAGGTCAATGACCCTAAATTTGGAGTAAGCCTTAATACGGGATTAAATGACCCTTAACCCGGATTAAGCCTTAATCCAGGGTCAAGGACCCTCAATCCGGGTTCAAGAACCCTTAATCCGGAGTAGCCTTAATCCTGGGTCAAGGACCCTAAACCGGACTAAGGGACACTTAATCCGTATTAAGGGACACTTAATCCGTATTAAGGGACACGTAATCCGTATTAAGGCTTAATCCGGAATCCGGTTCACTGATGGAAAGTTAGAAGGATGTAGATACACCATTTTAGATTGAGATTGAATACTTTAAAATAGGAATTAGGATTACTATTAAATGTCCCTTTATCTGGATTAAGCCTTAATCCAGGGTCAAGGACCCTCAATCCGGGGTCAAGGACCCTTAATCCGAATAAAGTGGGCCTTAATCCGGATTAAGCCTTAATCCGGACAAAGTGGGTCTTAATCCGGATTAAGTATATATAAGGCCCACTTTATCCGGATTAAGGGTCCTTGGCCCCGAATTAAGGCTTAACCCGTATTAGGGGTCCTTGACCCCGGATTGAGAGTCCTTGACCCCGGATTAAGGCTTAATCCGGGTTAAAGGTCATTTATGTGTATGAAAAGTACTAAATTTAGTACTATTTGCATTAAGTTCAGCGTAAAGAGATTAAATACTTAAAAAAAAAATTAGGATTACTATTGGAGTACAGGATTGAGGTACTTATGTGTGCTAAATGGCCATCATTTAACCCGAATTAAAGATCATTGACCCCGAATTAAGGGTAGACAAAGGGGAAGAGCTAAAATTCTAAAATTCCGGATTAAAGGACTCTTAATCCGGAGTAAGGGTCCTTCACCCCGGATTAAGGCTTAACCCGGATAAAGCCCTAATCCGGATTAAGAGACACTTAATCCGGATTAAGAGACACTTAAACCGGATTAAGGGCCACTTAATCCGGATTAAGGGGCATTAAGTTGCCCTTAATCCGGTATTGGGGATTAATTGTCCCTTAATCCGGATAAAGTGTACCTTAATCCGGTTTAGGGTCCTTGACCCAGGACTAAGGCTTAATCCGGATTAAGGGCCCTTGACTCAGGATTAAGGCTTAATCCGGATTAAAAGCCACTTAATCCGGATTAAGGATCCTTCACCCCGGATTAAGGCTTAAACCGGATAAAGCCCTAATCCGGATTAAGTATCCCTTAATCCGGATTAAGTGGATTAAGTGTCCCTTAATCCGAATTTAGTGTCCCTAATTCCGGATTAAGTGGATTAAGTATCCCTTAATCCGGATTAAGTGGATTAAGTGTCCTTTAATCCGAATTTAGTGTCCCTAATTCCGGATTAAGTGGTCCTTAATCCGGATTAAGGGATACTTAATCCGGATTAGGGCTTTATCCGTTTTACGCCTGAATCCGGGGTGAAGGACCCTTAATCCGGATTAAGTGGCTTTTAATCCGGATTAAGCCTTAATCCTGGGTCAAGGGATCCGGATTAAACCTTAATCCTGGGTCAAGGACCCTAAACCGGATTAAGGTACACTTAATCCGGATTAAGGGACAATTAATCCCCAATACCGGATTAAGGGCCACTTAATGCCCCTTAATCCGGATTAAGTGGCCCTTAATCCGGTTTAAGTGTCTCTTAATCCGGATTAGGGCTTTATCCGGGTTAAGCCTTAATCCGGGGTGAAGGACTCATACTCCGGATTAAGAGTCCTTTAATCCGGAATTTTAGAATTCTAGCTCTTCCCCTTTGTCTACCCTTAATTCGGGGTCAATGACCTTTAATTCGGGTTAAATGATGGCCATTTAGCACACATAAGTACCTCAATCCTGTACTCCAATAGTAATCCTAATTTTTTTTTAAGTATTCAATCTCTTTACGCTGAACTTAATGCAAATAGTACCAAATTTAGTACTTTTCATACACATAAATGACCCTTAACCCGGATTAAGCCTTAATCCGGGGTCAAGGACCCTTAATACGGGTTAAGCCTTAATTAGGGGCCAAGGACCCTTAATACGGATAAAGTGGGCCCTAATCCGGATTAAGCCTTAATCCGGATTAAGTATCCCTTAATCCGGATTAAAGACCGGAATTATTATTATTATAATTATTATTATTATATATTATTATTATAATCCGGAATTAGGGACACTAAATTCGGATTAAGGAACACTTAATCCACTTAATCCGGATTAAGGGATACTTAATCCACTTAATCCGGAATTAGGGACACTAAATTCGGATTAAGGGACACTTAATCCACTTAATCCGGATTAAGGGATACTTAATCCGGATTAAGGCCCACTTTGTCCGGATTAAGGCTTAATCCGGATTAAGGCCCACTTTATCCGGATTAAGGGTCCTTGACCCCGGATTGAGGGTCCTTGACCTAGGATTAAGGCTTAATCCAGATTAAGGGACATTTAATAGTAATCTTAATTCCTATTTTAAAGTATTCAATCTCAATCTAAAATGGAGCATCTACATCCTTCTAACTTTCCATCAGTGAACCACACTCAAAATTTCAAAATTCTAGCTCTTCCCCTTTGTCTACCCTTAATTCGGGGTCAATGACCTTTAATTCAGGTTAAATGATGGCCTTTCATCCGAGGTCAATGACCCTAAATTTGGAGTAAGCCTTAATACGGGATTAAATGACCCTTAACCCGGATTAAGCCTTAATCCAGGGTCAAGGACCCTCAATCCGGGTTCAAGAACCCTTAATCCGGAGTAGCCTTAATCCTGGGTCAAGGACCCTAAACCGGACTAAGGGACACTTAATCCGTATTAAGGGACACTTAATCCGTATTAAGGGTTAATCCGGATTAAGGGTACTTGACCCCGGCTTAATCCGGATTAAGAGACACTTAATCTGGATTAAGAGACTCTTAATCCGGTTTAAGGCTTAATCCGGTTAAAGGGTCGTTGACCCCGGCTTAATCCGGATTAAGCAGGGGTCAAGTTCCCTTAATCCGGCTTAAGGCTTAATACGGATTAAGGGCCACTTAATCCGGATTAAGGAACATTTTGTACGGATTAAGTGTCCTTGACCCTGGATTAAGGCTTAATCCGGGTTAAGGGTCATTTAATCCCACATTAAGACTTACTCCAAATTTAGGGTCATTGACCCCGGATTAAAGGCCATCATTTAACCTGAATTAAAGGTCATTGACCCCGAGTTAAGGGTAGACAAAGGGGAAGAGCTAGAATTTTGAAATTTTGGGTTGGTTCACTGATGGAAAGTTAGAAGGATGTAGATGCTCCATTTTAGAAATTCGTACTTATGTGTATGAAAAGTACTAAATTTGGTACTACAGTATTTTCGGTTAATTGACCCTACGGTTATTTGATTTCCACGCTTAATTGAACCACATGATGGGGCAAAAAATGTTTCATAGGAAAATACATGTAAATTTTCTCGGATAATGCCACTTAATCCTGGGTCAAGGACCCTTAATCCGGATTAAGCCTTAATCCAGGGTCTATGACCCTTACTCCGGATTAAGTGTCCTTTAATCCGGAATTTTAGAATTCTAGCTCTTCCCCTTTGTCTACGCTTAATTCGGGGTCAATGACCTTTAATTCGGGTTAAATGATGGCCATTTTAGTACACATAAGTACCTCAACCCTGTACTCCAATAGAAATCCTAATTCCTATTTGTAAGAATTCAATCTTTTTACGCTGAACTTAATGCAAATAGTACCAATCCGATTAATCCTTAATCCGGATTAAGTGTCCCTTAATCCGGATTAAGCCGGGGTCAAGGACCTTAAATCGGATTAAGCCTTAATCCTGGATCAAGGACCCTTAATCTGGATTAAGCCTTAATCCTGGGTCAAGGACCCTAAACCGGATTAAGCTTTAACGCTTAATCCGGATTAAGTGTCCCTTAATCCGGATTAAGGGTACTTGACCCGGCTTAATCCGGATTAAGAGACACTTAATCCCTTAAGATTAAGAGCCACTTAATCCGGATTAAGGGTCCTTGACCCAGGATTAGGGCTTAATCCGGATTAACCCTTAATCCGGAATAAGCCTTAATCAGGATTAAGGGTCCCGGATTAAAGGCCATTATTTAACCTGAATTAAAGGTCATTGACCCTGAATTAAGGGTAGACAAAGGGGAAGAGCTAGAATTTTGAAATTTTTGGTGTGGTTAACTGATGGAAAGTTAGAAGGTTGTAGATACTCCATTTTAGAAATTCGTACTTATGTGTGTGAAAAGTACTAAATTTGGTACTACACTATTTTTCGGTTTATTGACCCTACGGTTAATTGATTTCCACGCTTAATTGAACCACATGATGGGGCAAAAAATATTTCATAGGAAAATACATGGAAATTTTCTCGGATAATTAAACCCTGTTAATTGATTTTCCCGCTTAATTGGTTCAAAATTCATGTCATCAAAAATAAATTTCCTTTTCCCTTCACCGGTTAATTGCACAATAATAATTGAAAAATAATCTGCCATTTTTTACATACATATTTGACATAATTTGTTAAAGAGACTAGGTGGCATCTTTACTAATTCAAAACATATGTTTATTGCTAAGGAAAAACTTCGAGAAAGCGTAATTTGTATTTGACAATGGATTTTTTTAATCATTAGCAGTTCGAATTATACGCCATTACTGTAATTGAACAAACTATTCAATTAAGCGGGTTCGGATAATTGGTTCCTCGGTTAATTGCACGAAAATTTGTGCAAATTTTGATGTGCAATTAACCGAAAAATACTGTATATATTAGCATAAACGTATTGAGTACGATGTAGTTTTACGAACGATAATGAACTTAAATATTTGTATGCGGATAAGGCACCATCATAAAGCACAGTAAAAATGGTTCGATGAATTCAATCGTGGCCGACGATCGAAAAACGTTCATTATGTCACATAACCTTGATCTGCATGTGACGTGAGATACAGACACTCTTGGACAATTTTTCCCCCCAGCACACATTCGATATTGGATGAACACCTGACCATAATAATGGCGTTCCTCACGCACAATTTGGCAATTTCTCAAAGAAGGAGTAGTGTCGATTGATACATAGAAACAATTTTAGAATGTATAAAAACTTCATTAAGTCCTTCTGGTCGAACCATAAAGGATTGCAATTTCCAAATTCGTAAAATCGATCGGCACTTTTATCTGTATCAAAATACAGATTTTCAAGTTGGAAACCTGACAAAATTGTAAAACATATAAAAACTTCATTAAGTCCTTCTGGTCGAACCATAAAGGATTGCAATTTCCAGATTCGTAAAATCGATCGGCAATTTTATCTGTATCAAAATACAGATTTTCAGGTCGGAAAATAGGATGCCCAAAAACTCGTACTCTTGTAGTACCTTCTTTCGTATTAATTCCAAATTTCATGATTCGAGCCCTATCGGTTCACCCAAATCTTAGTTTCACCAAATTTAGTACCATTTAGTACAATAGAAACCATATTTCTCAATTTTAGGATTGCACCCCAACAGTGTTCCTAACTCAGGATTTCAACTTTACCGTTTCACCCTAAATGTAAATTAAACCAAATTTAGTACACATAAGTACGAATTTTCAAAACTACCTACATCATACAACCAATGAAAATCTTATTTCCCGATTTCAGGATTTCAGCTGTATCGGTTTACCCAAATCTACATTTTGAACCATTTAGTACAAATTTCCAACATAGCTCAATTCTACATCCCAACAGTGAGCCTAACTATAAATTTCAAGATTCTAGCTCTATCGGTTCACCCATTTACACATTTGGTACAATTTTCGAAAACTTTCTACATGTCCCAATCCTACACCCCAACAGTCATCCTAACTCCAAATTTGAGGAATCCAGCTGTATCGGATCACCCAAAATTTAAATTGTAACAAATTTACCTTAATTATACATCCGAACAGTGATCTTTACTTCAGCTGTCAAGATTCCAGCTCAATTAATTCACCCAAATCCACATTTAGTGCCATTTAGTACACATTAGTACAAATTTTCAAAATTGTCCTACATAGCCCAAACCTACTCACCAACAACGGTCCTAACTCCAAGTTTGAGGATTGCAGCTCTATCGGTTCGCCCAAAATTCAAATTTTAACAAATTTAGTACACATTAATACGATTTTCCGAAATTTCCTAAACTCCAACAGTAATCTTATTTCCAAATTTCAGTGTTCCAGCTCTTTCGGTTCAGACAAAATTAAAATTGTACCAAATATAGTACCATTTAGTACACATAAGTACAAATTTCCTACACATCCCAATACTACACTTCGGCGGCAATGTTAATTTTTCCATTTCAGGATTCCGTCCATCCGTTCCATCGTTTCTCTAAATTCAAATTGTACCGAATTTAGTACTGGTTAGTACTTTTCGTATACATGAGTACACGCTTCCAAAACCACTTCCTTATATCGGCCCTACTTCTCCACATTAATTCGCATTTCATGCTTCAAGTTCTTAGCTCTATCCGTTTACATGCTACGAAATTGTAACAAATTTAGTACATTTTAGTACTTTTCGGATACCTTTAGTCCGAATTTTGAAAAATAATCCCTTTTCCATATCTACTCTACGCTCCATCAGTGACTTTCATTACAAATGTAAGAGTTCTAGCCCGGCCAGTTCGCCGAATGCTAATGGTAGGACAATTAGTAATTTTTACTTCTTTTAGTCCCAATTCTAGTACGAATTTCCAAAAACCTAGCCTTATCCCACACCTTCAGACTAATAGTGACCCTCACTCAAAATTTCAAGATTCCAGCTTCAGCCGTATCGCCTGGGCGTTGATGACGATTTGACACCCAATGAGAACACAAAATATCACTTGAAAACCGTCACAAACTACGCGAATAATAGACGGTACATGTATATGGAAGATATGCCAAAACAGCAATGATCTTCATAATGATGACACGCCCAATAGGAACCTAAAATATCACATTAGAGAAAATCCAGTTGAACAACGTACCAAAAATACAGAGTATTGGGGGGGCTACACCGAAACTTTTGCACAATATTGATAATATTTTTGGTCGGGAGATTTTCTACTCAATGAGAATCTAAAAATATAAAATTACAGCCATATTAGGTGTAATACGTGCCCAATTTCCCCCAAAAATTTCAAAATTTGGGACGATCCTTATAAGGGGGCTTTAGGGTGTCCCACTTATAAGCTAACCCCTTCTGATAGGAAGATTTGCAAACCAATTAGAAGCCAAAATATCCAATTACAATGTATGATGTCGAACAAAAGTGCAATCGACCGTGTGAGTTTTCGAAGACGAAACAAAACCCGTAGAAGATATCATATATATATACATATATAGAGGACGTGTAGGAAGTCTTCTAAATAAAAGTTATCCCTTGGAAAATTGAGGTAGGACCTTCAATTCACCGAAAAAGGATCCGTACTTCTATATTACTAAGTCAAAGCATGGAGCTATATTATAAAGTTCAGTGAAAAGGTGTCTTACTCACCAAGGCGTCAGAATACCAAACTTCAGACAATTCTATTGACAAAATACACCTAGGATATTCAACTCTCCGAAAATGGGGCGGGGCATTTATAAGAGATAAATGTAAAAACAATGAACATATATTTTGTAAATGTATGCTAAGAATTTTTTTATCCACCATTAACTGTAATGCCAAATTAGTCACGTCGGTGTTAAAATGCGCCGAGTACCATAAAATACTTCAAAATGTTTCGATACCATTTGGTATGGGGACTATACCAAATCGTAAGTTATAATTTGCGACGGAAGGGGGTTTGTTCACCCCCTGAACAAAGCTTTAACGTGGATCGATATATTCCATTTTCATAACCGAACATTCCAAAAGTGGTTTCATAAATGTACAATCGACCTATTTGAGGTCATCTGTCCATAGAATACCTATAGGAGATATTCTAGCTATAGGATGTCGTATATCTATAGAAAACCCAGTTTGAGGTCATTATGTGTAGAAAACCTGTTGGAGAGATCTCCTATGTATTGGGAACATATAGAAAGTAAGAAAGACGACCTGTAGAATGTCTTCTATCTATAGAAGACCAATACCAACCCTTCACCCACACCCATTTTACTCAAGTTGTTATAATTTAGTTTGTTGTCACCGTGACGTAGCAGCAGTAACACCAACAGCATGTCCTACACTCAACAAAAAGTAATTCAAATTTGCTTCCAGCTTCTGCAAACAGAAACAAAAAACCGTAAAACAAAACTGTGTCAAATGGCAATAAAAAAGCAACAACACTACTAAAGACATACATACATATATAACAAAGGACATTGAAGAAGACACAGCAACAACAACAACAATGACAACAGAAAGCGAAACAACTTTCTACTCCCGCCCACATTTGTTTTACCGACCACAGACACAGTAAGTCACAAAGCTTTTGAATATATAACCGAGATAGAGAGGTACCTCTCCTCCATCTCGAGTGCGATAGAGAGTGGCAAGGGTTTTGCTTTTTTGGATGGTTTTGTTTCTGAAATTGTCTTAAATGCGACTATCCTGACGTGTCTGTAGGAATGTTCAGCAGCAGTACAAATGTTCGCATTGTCTAACATGTATAATAAATGAGTTTGTTTTAACAAATAGTTATTTTGTAAATGTAGGTCGTGAATATTTTTATTTTATTCGCACTCGGAACTGCCTTCGTTTCGTGTTGGCTTTGTTTTTATTCCATTGCATATTCGTTCTACATGGACTAGTTTTTTTGTTTTTGTTTGTTAGACAACAATTAGCATCAGCAGCAACAACAACAACAACAGCAGCAGGTGATGTTGGGGTTATTTGCGGAAATTTTAATATGTCCGATGAAAATTTGTGTTTGTGTGTGTGTTTAGCTTTTTCATTGGAAACATCTTTATTTTGTTGTTAATGAATTGCATATGTTTTATCTGTTGCATATGAATTCATAGTTCATAGTATTGTTACGTTCTTGGGTTTTACTAAATCCCGTGTAGACGTTGTTTTATTTCCCGATACAATTCGTACCAAATAAAACGCGGGTTCTTTCTGATTACGATTATTACAATGATTTTATTCACACAACTTTACTTTGCACTTTACTTTACACGACGGTTTCAATTCGCGATCTGATTCACAACAACTCACTGCCTTTCCATTCCCTCTATTTATATGAGCCCTGCCTGTCGCTACAGAAGTTTCTAGACGATCTGGTAACACCTAGATCACGAACAATCCACCAATGCAACAAACACATTGAGTAACAATAACAACAACAAACTTACTGAGTGAACAATAACAACAACACACTTGAGTAAACAAACTTACAATAACAACAACACATATACAGGCGAGGGAATAACAAAGAAAGAGGAATAACAACAACACATATACAGGCGAGGGAATAACGAAGAAAGAGGAATGACGTTTAACAAGAATTGTACGACAATAACAAAATAGAAAATGAAAGAGGAAATGGAAGGATGTAGAAAAATCTATACAGTGGTTGTTGTTGTGAAGTTATTCAAATAAACTGCGTAGTGGAAATTTACGTTACAATTCAAATTCTTAAATTAACGGAATTCATCTAAGTTAACTTAAATCTAAAGTTATATTCGTAACATTGCCCCCCGCTTAAGCCTGTTCGTCCCGAATAGGCACAGTTCCCGTTCCGTAGGGGGTCAGCCGCTCCAAATGTACAACTTTCATCTTCGACCTGGGACTGTCGCTCCTCTGGATGCGATAAACGACGTCATTTATTTTCGTGACAATCTTGTAGGGTCCTTCCCAGTGCGTTTGCAATTTGGGGCATAGTCCTTTCTTTCGTTGTAGGTTGAACAATAGTACCAGTTGCCCTTCTTGAAACCCATCGGTATTTGCCGCTCGATCGTACCTTGCCTTCATGCGGTTGCTAACCATTTTTATTCGATGTCGGACTGCATCGTGGACTTTACTAAAAGAGTTTTGGCTGTCTTCATCTTGGTTCACATCGTCGTTTGGGGTAGCACCGAATATCAAATCGCCAGGTAGCTTTAATTCATTTCCGAACAGAACTTTGGCTGGGGTCCGGGATGTGGAATCATGAATGGCCGATCTATAAGCCAATAAAAACTTTGGAATATGCTCATCCCAGTCTCGTTGGCCACTGTCCACCACTTTCCGTAGATGTTCTTCAAGGGTGCGATTGAATCTTTCCACCATGCCATCTGATTGTGGATGTAGGGGCGTCGTTCTGGTTTTCTTAATTCCGTAGGAGTCACACATTTCCTTGAAGATCGCTGATTCAAAATTCCTACCTTGATCGGAATGAACCTCAGATGGAACACCATAGCGACAAATCCAATTTTTGCTGAACACATCCACAATTGTCCTGGCTTCTTGATTTGGGATAGCATAAACCTCCGGCCATTTACTGAAGTAATCCATGACCACTAAGACATACCGGTTCCCAGAGTCGCTTGTGGGGAACGGTCCAGCTACATCCATTGCGATTCTTTCAAAAGGGGCTCCTGAATTATACTGCTGCATGTAGCCTCGACTCTTCCGTGTTGGACCTTTAGCTTTTATGCACCTTTCACAATTGGCGATCCAGTCGGCAATGGATTTTTGACAGCCGACCCAGTAGAATCTCTGCTTTACCTTTTCAGCGGTCTTTGCTATGCCAAGATGTCCTCCACTTGGCCCATCGTGAAACTCCGACAAGACATCTCTTATTTTGGAGTCTGGGACGACGATCAAGTTCCGGTGAGATTTACCGTCCTCACTTTCCCATTTGCGATATAGGCAGCCATCTTTTATAAGTAGACTGTCCCACTGGGCCCAATAGGATTTTAAAAGAGGGCTTTCGGAGGTAATTTCTTTACGACTAGGTCGCTTGCCCGTTTCAATGGCCGAAATTACTTTGCCCAGAATGGGATCTCTTCGTTGATCCGTCGACCAATCTTCACCCGACTCAAACTGCAATAGTCGGACATCAACGATATTCTCCTTATTCTCAGCCTTTGAGCAATGCCTGCATTCTACCTTGCATGGCCGACGAGACAGGGCATCAGCATTACCGTGTTTTCCGCCTTTTCTGTGCTCGATTCTGAAATCATAACTCTGGAGCCTCTCGATCCAACGGGCTAGTTGACCTTCCGGATTCTTAAACCGCAGCAACCATTGGAGAGCAGCGTGGTCGGTCCTCAGCAGGAAATGCTGGCCATATAGGTATTTGTGGAAGTGTTTAACGCTCTCAAGGGCAGCAAGCAGCTCTCTCCTCGTCACACAGTAATTCCTCTCAGGCTTCGACAATGTCCGGCTGTAGTACCCGATGACTTTTTCCTGTCCGTCGATTTCCTGGGAAAGAACGCCACCGATGCCGCACGCACTTGCATCTGTGTCCAGAGCAAACTTTCCGCCAGGTATAGGGTATGCCAAAATGGGGGCTCTACATAGCATGTCTTTGAGTTTACTGAACGCCTCTTCTTGGTCGTTGCCCCACTGGAACCTCTGGCCTTTTTGCGTTAAGCGGTGTAGACAGGCGGCGATGTTGGCAAAATTTGGGACAAATCGACGGTAGTAGGTGCAGAGACCCAGAAAGCTTCGCAGCTCATGGAGATTTCGGGGCTGCGGCCAATCTCTGACGGCTTGAATTTTCTCCTTATCCGTCGATATGCCCTCCGGCGTCACGTGATGCCCCAGGAACTTCACCTCTCGTTGGAAGAGACTGCACTTCTTTGGGTTCAGCTTGAGGCCTGAAGACGAAAGCTGCTGAAGAACATCCTTTAAATTCTTGATGTGTTCGTCGAAGTTGCGTCCCATGACTATGATGTCATCCAGGTATATGAGGCATGACTTCCACTGCAGCCTTTTTAACACACGCTCCATCAGCCTTTCAAATGTAGCCGGGGCGTTGCAGAGTCCGAATGGCATGACATTGAACTGCCAGAGACCCCCATTAACGCCAAACGCTGTTTTCTCCTTATCTTTCTCGGCGATCTCCACTTGCCAGTACCCACTCTGCAGGTCGAGGGTGGAGAACCATGACGTCCCGGCTAATGTGTCCAATGTGTCGTCGATTCTTGGGAGCGGATAGCTGTCTTTCTTGGTGACATCATTCAGCTTTCGGTAGTCCACACAAAATCGGGTGCTTCCGTCTTTCTTCTTGACCAATACCACTGGGGAGCACCATGGACTTGACGATGGTTCTATTACACCACTCTTTTCCATTTCACTTATCAGCTTCTGGACCTCGTCTCTTTTCGCCAGGGGAACACTTCTTGGAGGCTGTTTAATGGGTCTCGCGTCTGCTGTATTAATTTCATGCTTCACCACTGATGTTCTTCCTTGGTGCTCTTTTGTCAACGCAAAGGTAGAGGCATATTTCCATAATAGCTGCTTAGCCTTGTTCCTCTCGGAAGGTGATAATTGGTGTGTCCACTCTTTAATGTAGCCGTCGAGGTACTTCTTCTCCAAGGCTGCTGGCTTTTCGGTGCTAGTTTCCAAATTAATTACAGCTTCAGCTGGTGTGCATTGTCCAACATCGGAAAATTGGCAAATTTGCTCTTGCTTGTTTGACAGGTTCAAAACTCTAACAGGAATCAATCCGTCCTCGTTGCTTTTCACCAGGGCATTCGCTATTAAGATGTTACTGTATCTGTTTTCTGCTGGTTCCACCACCCACAACTTCTCGGCTCCACAATCTCCATTCATTGGTACCCATATTATTGCTTCGGCACAGGGCGGTATTATCTCTGGATGGTCCGTAGTCAGACGTCTAATGGGTGTACTTTCATCGTAGCCCACGTTTAACGGAATTTCGACGTTAGACCAGGTCATCACACGCTCTTTCATATCCAGATTGATACCGAAGGCAATCATAAAATCTGCGCCTATTATCACTTCGTCTACGATATCGGCAACTATAAACTCGTAATTCACCGATTTATTGGCAATAGTTAGTCTCAGGGTAATCTTGCCGTGTACTGCCGCGGGCTCCCCCGTTGCTGTGCGCAGTCTGACTCCATTAAGTTGCGTTATTTTTCCCTTTACCAGATCTGATCTTATGATGGACTTTGATGCGCCAGTATCTAACGTCAGAACTCGCTTGTCACCATTGATGTACCCAGTTGTTGTTAGGTTGTGACTTTTCTGTTGCACTATTGCTATGGAGATTGTGGGGCCATCGTCGATGGGAGCCAGTTCATGCCCCGCTGGACTGGCTCGATTTAGTTTAACGGTGACTCATTGGTGGACTGTTGAGCCATTCGTCTACCATCTTTCGTTGGAGGTGGTGACGATGAGCTGGATCGTTTGCGCTTAGCTCTGCATTCGCGCGCAATATGACCTGCTTTATCGCAGTTGTAGCATCTAACCCTGGGCTTAGTCATCCCTACTAACTTTGTTTCTTCTATTATCTGCTTCATGGCGTCCTTGATCGAGTTAACGAGAGATTTGGGTTCGCAGCCTTCGGTCTCCAGTTGGCGAATCTTGTGGGTCTGGGGCTTAACAATTATTCTTGCCGTCTCTTGGGCAAGGGCAAACGACACAGTTTCGGCAAACGACGCTTTTGGTGACGCATATGTTGCACATTTAATCTCAGGGTCACGTATGCCATTCACAAAGGTTTCGATTTTCATACGGTCCAGCAATGGGTGATTCTCTCCTGGATACGCCATTAGCACCAAACGTTCCACCTCAGCTGCAAAGTCTTGTAACGTCTCGTTTGCCCTATCTATTTTCCCCTTAGTTCCATAAGGTAGATGTTTTGTTTATGTTCGCCACCGTACTTACG